>NC_143552.1:3150357-3452321 GCF_054136105.1 Typopeltis vanoorti | reverse complement strand
CAATTTCAATTAGGAATAAAATCGTCTGCATTGATCATTTCTTTCTCTCTCTCTCTCTCTCTCTCTCTCTCTCATGTGTCATTTTATCCATCTATTGTCCATTATTGCATCCTTGACCCAATAATGCAACTTAAATCGCCGTCATGTTAATATTATTAATTCGCAAACATTGCCTCTCGGTAGGTTTATTGCGCAACTGGTCAAGCAGCTGCAGGCACTTTTCCGTGAGCTTCGTGGGTGGTACATTATTAAACCGGATCCAAAAGTAGGAGTGCACTTTTGAGCAGCAATAATACCGCTCAATGCACAGCGGGTGGGTCTTCTCTACAGAAACCACAGATTAAAGGGGGAAAGAGCCCATTGGCAATTAAAGCGATCCACGGATTAAAAGAGTTTGTCAGAAATTTTTACAGATCCCAACTCCGATGTTACGGGAAGAGGAATCTCTCTCTCTCTCTCGGCGCTTAATGAATGCAGTTAATTATCTGAACTGATGAGTAACTTCAACAACGCAAAATATACGCCTTGAACATTTTAATAGTCAGATTAAAATATACAATCATTTGCGCATTCAGTGACGGAATTATTTATAATAATCTACTCGTCTTGACCCATTCTTGCTGTTTAGACGAATCCCACCCATGAAAGGTTCTCTCTCTTTCTTTCTTTCTGTCATGTGTTATTTTATCCATATATTGCACATTCCTGCTTAACACATTAATTGCCCATGGGTGATAGTAAGATGAGATAATCCAAAAATCTTTCTCTAAGAGATCAAATACAGAACGTTTTCAATCCAATTCAGTTGTCCAGTAGGCAGCGATGATGGTGGTGGTAGTTGTATCAGTCCACCAAGTGCATTTTACATGCCAGCTAATATCAACGCCCGTGGTTGGATTACAGCCCGCCGCTTATTGGTTGAAGAGTAGACACGCTAATAATTTGGTCAACTAAGACAGCAAACAATTTTAATCAAAGAAGGTTCCTTTCCTAAAGAAGAATCAACAAAAATGTTTCCTGCTGTAATCAATTTCTTTTTGACATATTTGGATCAAAAGTGCAATTTATTCAAATAATTATTACCAGAATTCATTTTCTACTTGCACGTTTGTTTACCAACTGATGTATTCACCTTTAGATCATTTCTTGCCCCTCCGATTCCGTGAGGTTTGTACTGACTGCTTCGTGCGTTTATTATCCCTTTTCCGAGTGATGTATCACCACTTGAGAATGCATCCTATTAAATTTTCATATTCGAAACGTAAAGTTTCCGAGTCATAGTATTCAGCGTTACATTATTAAACACCGAATATCGCTCTGGCAAAGTTTACAGTTTCCAGAAGTCGTAAAAGCAGCACTGAGATATATTAAATCAACTGGAATGTGCTACGCGGTTTGCCAGCCAATGGGAGTGCTCTAAATGCACTCCCATTGGAAACCCATTTCCAATCACGACGCCTGCATTTGCTATCAAAATAAACTATTTTCTAACTATTATTCTATTTCTAATTCTAGTCCTTTCCATAATGAAGAAATGTTGAACTAGTTAGTAGACTAAAATCATCATATCACTTCTTAAAACGCATATAACAGCCCTTTTTGTGCATGGGTTGCTATTTCCCTTCTACTTTATCCTGCCGTTTACAAAATTTTAACATGTTTTGCATAAAGCCGTTAGTTACTCTCAATAATTATTTCTATAGGATACAAAAATGTTCCTTTCTTCCCTCCCATTTTGAGTAAAACTTGTCACTTCTATTTAGATTTCAATCAGACTATTCTTAGTAGGAAAATGCTGCTTATAAATGGTAAAAATCATTTCTTTTACTTCACACTTGTGTAATTTAACTAAATCTGGTGCTTTTATGTGGTTTTCATCCCACTAAATGTGTTGTAAAATAGGCGTTAGTCCCTTGGGTGGGCAAGAGATTTTTTTTCTACTTTTATCTTATTTTATTTTTGTATTTATATTTTTAAGTGGTCCGGAAACCCTGCTCTAGAGACCTTCTAACATGAAACCTTCCAAAGCGTTTGGTGCGAAGAAAGCGGCCTCACATAGGGTGATGGAAATGATCGTCCTCCTAAAGACAATCACAGACATCCATTCCCATGGCGGAATTCAAACCCGCAGCCTGCTGGTTAGAGAGCGGGTAGGCTAACTACTCGGCCAACCGGTGAGCGATTTAGCACCTTTGTTAGATTATATCGAGTAGTTTCGATATTTCATTTCCAAGAGATTATTTTAATGGAATAATTAGGCAAAAGAAAAAAAAAAGAATTATACAGAGAAGTAAGCCGAAAACATCTACGATGTGATTTCAACGAAAGGATTATACAGAATCACAAAACGAAAAAAATGCTATAGTATATGCCATTTTATAGCACAATTCAGATGCTGTGTTAACGAAAATACCATTGAAACGGACGTTCGTTTCGTGCAGTGTGTGTGTGTGCAATCATATACTTACTTGAGGAAATTAAAATTTTAATTTAGGAAACCGTATCGATCAATGTTGCCCTCACCCATCTAATTATCTACCTTTAACTGCAGAACGAATAACTGTCACTGGTTGCTAATTTTGTTTAAGAAAACTTTGCTCTCAAAGTAAACTGTTATCATAGCTATTATTATTATATTCGTAATTATAGTTCTTTCCTTAACGGATAAATGTCGAGTTACTTGACGATAAAATCGTCATATTACCTTCTCTTTAAACGAATGCAAGAAATCTTTCGCACACTGAACTGTGTCCATTGCAGATGATTTAATATACTTTTATGTAAATGCTGTTTCCGGAGTGAGGAATAGTTGATGTTCAAAAGGCGGACATACATGCTAAATAATGATAGTTTTGAACTTCCAGCGATATGCCAATAGTAATCGAAGATTATTTCGCCGTATTGAGACCAATAAGAACGTCGATCTGTGGTCGGTATCAAGGATGGGAAGGAATGAATGAAACAAGAAACAGCAAGGAATCACGAATTCATCAAATGGGATAGGAAAATGCAGTAGTTCGTTGCTTTCACCTGGATTTTCGCAATGAAGTTATTAAAGGTGTCCACAGCAGTAGAAGTTACGCCAATAGTTGTTATACTGAATTATGGATGGTCCCATACTATGGAATAATTGCACAAACCAAAAATGAATTAGACACACCGAACCACACTCGGATTTGGCTTGCGGTGGAGACCTGCTTAAACTGAAGAACACACCATTCGGATAGCTGTAGCGTATGGAATAAAGAATCTTATGAATCGCACACAAACTTCGCAATGGATTTAAACGTTTGAGTTTGGTGGTGGCTGCTAGGCAAATAGTACTTAACAGTGTATATTTACCCCATTCGTTAACTAGTGGTGGTGGAGAAGCAGTTGGATGGAAGTGCTTTTCCTTGTAGACGCAGAGATACGTTATCGGGTTGCTTTGGCAAATTAACATTGATGATTCAGTGCTGAATACGGAAATGACCCGACTAATATTAGCACGATTATGCCATACGGTATTACAAGAATGGCGGCAGCAACGCTTCAAGAAACGAGAGAATGTAGAAGTTAGACAATACCAAGTTCAAAATCATTAAGCTCACGTTTCAGACGAGTTAGAACATCGACTGAAGATGTGGTTAACATGTTGGACTTCACTATGTAAAGCACTGCAATTTTAGTGCAGGAAATGGCGGCCAGATTGGCTGTGGTATTCATTAACGTTTGGTGGAGAATCTACTCAGCTTATGCTGCCAACTGCAACCATATTTTGGTTTTGGGAAGCATTCAGATGTCCGTGTAAATTTTGCAATGCATATATTTCTCAAGCTTCCACTACTCTATACAAGGTGAAACCCCTGATGGATGTTATATGATGTAATGCAATACAAAAACAATAGCCTGTCTATTTTTTTTTTAAATTTAGGTTTCGAATTTTTTTGTTGGGCACTTTATCAGATGAAATCTTGCACAGAAACCTTTTAAATTTTAAACGTCTTTTGTGATTTAAATGAGTTTCATGTTCAGCTATTGCATAATGCATTATTGCTGAATCATTACGCGTATCATACCACTCATCCAAGGTAAGCAGTGTCTGTCAAGTTTATAAATACAGTTTGTGCTTACGCTCGTATTAGTTACGTTTACATAGTTCTGAATACCAACGATACAGAATACGCTTTTTTTTTTTTGTTGTTGTTGAATGTCTTGGTCTCCGAGATTTATTTATGTTGCTTTCACTGCCGAAAGGTAATTTGCAAACTTATAGTGTATTTTGTACCGCGGGTAGGTTAAGGATTTTTTTATTTTTATCAATGTTTTACATTTGATACACACACACACACACACACACACACATATATATATATATATCGTATTTTTACTTTATTTTTACCTAGCCAGGAAACCCCGCTCTAGAGAGTGACAAAATATGGAAATTTTCAAGCCACTTCAGACCTCCAAGAGGGGGGGAGTTGGTCTCGCTCTGTGCGATGCAATTCATCTCCCACATTCAGATACTTTCTAGTCCGGTAAGATCAACTTGCTGTTTATTGGTAGCGTGATAAACTTCTACGTTTGGTTTCCGAATCGCGTGACCTTTAACCCAGCCGCAAGTGCCAAGTGAAAAACGCAGTTTCACAGGAATAGTGTCATGTCTTTCATTATGCTGAACATTATTGACGGTGTTGGCAGGCTGTTAATATTAAAGACCTGCGTTAAAGTTTGTTTAAGCTAACACCAACCGAAATTAGATGTCGAAACCTGAATGTTGAAAAACCAAGAATCCGCATTCAAACAACTTTCTTCTTGTATATGTTGTTGTTTCTATTTGCAGTCTAATTGTTTCCGACTCTTTGGAAATCTTCTGAGCATATGCTCAACATCTCGCTCCGTTTCTTGTCTTTCAGCAGTTCTAAATATATATCGATAAGTTCCTTTATGTTGTTCCATCCAACTCTTTCGCTGTTTTCCTCTCCTTCTTATGACCTCAGTCTTTTCCCCATTACGATTGCTTTTTCCAATGATTCATCTACTCACGTAATGTTTCCAAATACATTAACTTCTGTGTTAACAATCGATGCCTCCACGGAAATGAATCGATTCACTTTCTTCTTAATGATCTAGTTGTGACATTCACACATTACGACTGGAAAGATCATTGCTTTAAAAATTCTGACTTTGGTGGCCTTAGCAATATCTCTGTCTATCATAATTTTATCCAGTTCACCATATCTTTTTCCCATAAAGTATTCTTCTCTCTAAATTTCCGCTTCGCATTGACTTATTTCTTACTTTGTATCCATGTAAATCATGACTTTCAACCACGTCTACCTTTTCGCGATGAGGGTTATTTTACATGCATATGTTAAATTATTTATTTTGCTGTCTCCAATCTTAATTTTTTCTTGGTCTTTATCCACGTCAGCCAGTCTCATGCTTCACTATAAATGTTAAAAAGACAGGGTGACAATTTGAATCCCAGTCTATCTTGCCGTATCCCTTTTCCCAATCGAATGCTACCTGTTTTTACGAAGACTGGTTTTATTGAAGCTGTTTGGTTGTCATACAGTTCTATGATTAACCATCTGAACGCGCACGTGGATGAAAACCATCTTAAAATTCGTATCAATGTAATATCAATGGTATTGCAATTTCACTTTGCATCCATGGCAACCTTGACGTGATTACATATTAGGGCCGGTGACAATTAGAGGCATCAAAGTCTATAGTCGATTATGATCAACACTGCTCGAATGCTTTCTTGCAACCCAAATAACATATTCATATTTCCGTTTGAAAGTCTCATTCCTTCCGTATCTCATGTCATCTTTCTAGTCTCTAGTTCCTCTACCTCTCCTAAAACGTAACTGTTCTGGCATATCTCAATTCGCATTAACGTATTAACAAGGAGAAGAAAATGATTAAACTAATAACTGGAACAGTTCCGCAAAATAGAATTATACTGAGCACACTGAATTAATGTAGCGTTCCGATGTGCTGAAACGGTTGTTTGAGGATCGTCTGGAACGATTTTGAAATTCAAGGCCCTGCGCATACTTGGATAATGTCTATCCTGCTCAGTATTCTTATTGCGTTGGTAAGTGGTTCTCGACGGTTCAAGGACAACCACAATAACTGAAACTATTCTTGCGTATACGAGGACACCCTCTTCAAGGCACGAGTCGCTTGCAAACAACTCCTCCACAATGGCTTCATCACGACGATCTCCTCTCTGTACTCGAATGAATCGACTGCCTTTCTCCGCTTGATTGCGTCATCAGTTCACCCGATGAAAGACTATCTTTTATTAGCCGAAATGCCATTCAAGACACGCTGAAACACCGTCAAGTGAAAGGGAAATTTCAAACGACATAATGCACGAGACACTACAATAGTCTGCTCTCACGTGCAGTGCACAATCTTGAGTATATACAAAGCAGCACTATGCTTGTCATGTTTTCGGCAGTGCTCAATATTTCTGTATTCATACTTATTACTAAGTGTTTCTTTTTTTTTCGATTTGATTACACCGGAATGTAGCATAAATGTTAAATCAGTCGGCGTATTGTAATCACGTGGATTTTTCTATATTTATTTCTCTAATTATGTTGCGCATGTTATAAATTCTTGACGACTGAGTGAACAGCTTTCATATAGTTAAAAACAAAACAAAACAAAACTGGAAGTTGTTCTTCTCTGACATACTGGTCAGTACAGAAGAGCATTCCTTTACTAAGGATGCATTCACGTTATCACAGGTTAATTCATTTTACCTGGTCCAGAAATTCTGATCTGGAGAACAAAAAAATGGTACTTTCCAAGCCAATTCAGGGCTCCAATAAACGAGGCAGGTGTTACACCATGCAATGAACTTCACCTGGCACCTAAAGGCACGTCCGTGACGGATGTGCCTTTAGGTGCCAGGTGAAGTGCCTAGTGTTTTTGAAGGTGCCTAGTGTTTTTGAGTGTAACGAGACTCCATTTTTTTTAGCGGAGTATCATCTTTTTTTATGAATGAACATAACAAGGAAGAGAAAACGTGTGTTGACAGTTTTCACCGTATAGGAAGAACAAATTATGCGAAAGTAAAAACCAGATGCTATTTTTCACAATTTTTATGCAATTCTATTGCTAGAGTATCTTACTGGATCCTTTCTTGTTCTAACGTTCTTACACTACAGTACTGCTTGTAAATGTGGTCGTTCTTCATTTCTGACATGCAGTTAAATTTCCTCATTAACATGAACTAGAAAAAAGTATCTTCACTCTAACCCAGACAGAAAAGGGAATTTCTGATGGCAGTTGCGCGAAAATGACGACACCAACAGGTGAAAAAGTGAATTGCAGGAGGAAACGTGGCGGTGAGAGTGAAATTCCTCTTCTCAATGCTGCAAACTTCCATGTCAAGAAAGAGCCACCTTTTCCTTGAGTGAACTCTGCACATGTGTAAAATAATTACTGAATAAAAGTTGTCTGAAAGTTCATTACAGTAATAGAAAAAAACTTTTCTAAGAATGAATAAAAATATTCCACTACCGTTTTCTAGTAGATCCTTGAAATTTAATCTCGCGGTCATTGGCAAGGTTTAGGAGCATTTCAGGTATTTAGCTTTAGCAACGTTTAGACATTTCTCTAAAGACTGCACCGGATATTGATTGTATCGATTATAATCATGCTAGATTATCATACTATCGAAATTCTAAAATAAAACGAAAACAAAGATTTATTATTTTTGGTTTTTGAATTCCACCAGTGAAAGATTATAATTCGTGTAATGGATTTGTCCTGGATTAAGAAAATAAGAAAGCCGTTGGGTCCACTAAACGCTTTCTCGAGTCACTTTGGCCCGAATAATAAACAGGATGATGATATCCCGACTGGAGTTGGAATTTATTTACCAGCCAGCAGGAATCAAACTTGTGGCCTAGTGATTGAAGGAGAGATGCTGTTTCTTCAACCAACCAACCAAGCAGCATATTAAATCACACCATTCTCCACCAAAATGGCGTTGCTACAGAAAGAGACACGGCGTCATTCACTACCATTGGATATCACAATGAAATCGCTACAATCTGTTAAATTCATGAAAGAGAGGATTCCCCCACTGTTTCCATCTTACTTTCCGCACCATAAACTTTTGTCGTCTTGAAATTTTAAATTAAAATAAATAAAATTAAATCCGACAAAAGTCAATCCTATCTGCAGTGTTTGTTATGCTTATGAAACGCGTGTGCTCTCTGGCTGTCCTGTTTTCAGGATGAGAATCCGGTTCCAAAAGAACGAAAGCTGAGGCTATCACCTCTCCCTTGCGACAAGCTAATTCACTTCATCTAAAAAGTCTTATTTAAACCTGGCTCTTTGAAACTAGAAGAAGTCATCCCTATCGACTAAATTACGAAGGCCTAAGAAAGAGAGAAAAATAGATTTTTCAGCTTGTTCGTAATCCATTACAAAATGGGCGTAAGGAAACTTAACCGAAATATATCCGGCTCCTATGCTTGGCTTTCCTTTGTCCATCTGTATTAGTTCTCATTCAAAACATTAATAAAAAAACTTGAAATGCGATTCGAGAAATTCTAGAGTAAAGTGAACCTTAAAACATTCACCTATTTTCTTTCAAAATTATACGAATTTGTGTTCACGTCTTGTTTAGAAAAGAAGCATCCTCTCGGAGTTATTTTAACGAATTATGTTTTCCTAAAAAATAATACTGTACGTAACAGCCATTCGTTATTCAAAAGATGTTCAAAACTCCCTCTCCAATAAAATATTATCCTCAAACGAAACCAATCTGCACAAAGAGAGAGAGAGAGAAAAACAAAGTTCATCTAACTTCTGAAAAAAGTTTCACCTGCCCTGCTTTCTCATTGCGATAGACTTAACACAAAGAATGGGAAATGGATCCTTGAGGAGATGGTGCCTGTTTTGTCCTCAACGTCCTTCCTTGGAAGCACTTTTTAATCCGCAGCAATCCTTACTAAGAACATTCGAGTGAACGTCGACTGTGCGTAGTAGCGAATGACTTTTTCTTTATTCGCTTTAGTCGATGCTCTGATCAACCAGTTAAAAAATAATTAACTAAAAGTATTTTTCTAACATTATGTTAGAAAAATACTTTTAACTTCGCAGTTGTGTTTACAATACGTCAAATTAATCTTCAAATACTAATCCGTTTGGTGCCTGCTGGAGTGGATGGTGGGCTACTCTTAAACAACAGTCAGTGGGTTCGACTTCCACTGCGGCATGAAGGTCAAAACATTAATAAAAATACTTTAAATGCTATTCAAGAAATTCTAAAGTTTAGTGAGCCTCAAAACATTCACCTATTTTCTTTCAAAATTATAAATTTTTGTTCACGTCTTGTTTAGAAAAGAAGCACCCTCTCGGAGTTATTTTAATCAATTATTTTTCCTAAAAAAATAATACTGTACGGAACAGCCATTCGTTATCAAAAGCGACACACACACACACACACACACACACACAAATTTCATACTGAGGTAATATTAATATAAAATAGATAAATGCAGTTCTAAAATTACATGACAATACTGTTTCTTTTCAAGTACGATTTTGTCTATTTCACGGTACATGTAGTGTTGCAGAAGAAACAAAGATCGTATTTTAGACGGAATTTGTTAAGTTTTGCTTGAGTGGGCAAGATGTTACCTACTGCCAGAGCCTCTACTGTATGGCTACAACTGGTCTGGTGCAACTTGTCTCGTAAGATTGATAGGACTTCATATTATCCAAATATGTTTGATTTTACTAATTTTTTTTCAAATTCAAGTTTTAAATTAAACATAACCCACATTAGAGTAAAGTCTACAAGATAAAAAGGGGTAGATCCATTCACGTAATTCAAGCTATTGTTTATTATCTTACTCTAGGGATCTACATAAAACTTATTTTAGAATATCAAGTTGAAATGACTTTTTTCTTCATTTCTTTAAATAAACAAAATCTCGTTGGTTGTACCAGCGTTTATGAATACTATGGCATCATCATCTGCTAGAATTTGGGTAAACCTGATAAGCGGAAGTCATTTGTGCAAATGAAAACGAAAATATGCCTTTGTACCACTTAGTTGGTCACGATTATATATTCCATATGCAGTGTATTTCCTCTAATTTCAACAGAAAATAACAGGAGAATGTATTATCTGCTTCAAAGACTTCTGCTTTGTCACAAAAGGAAACTTAACGTCTACTCACACGGAAATCCTTTTCTGGGAAGCGCTCCCCGAGGAGGTTGCATCACTACCAATCAGAAAAGAATAGCCAGGTTCTTATCAAACTAAAATACGTGAGTTAGCAGTTTGATATCCGATGTGATAGAATAACTTTCGTCGCGTGGTCAGCAATCCATCCTGTTTATTGGGCGATCTGAACAGGTTTGAATAAAAGCACCGGTGGATTTCTACAGTAGGGTTTTCAGATCACCTATTCATTTAGTCTACCCTCGGTACTAGTGAACGATAGGTTCACCACCTTTCAGGCGAGAGATTCACGTAAAGGGAAGTGGACAGAAAGTGTCTTATGTATAGGGGCGGCTCGTGCTGTATAGGGGCGGAACTACAGCACCCCAATTTTTCGAATTATTTAGAAAAATAATATATTAAGAATATACTTACTTTCCCGAAAATTGATATATAAATATATTTATTAATTTATTTATATTTGCCTGTAATATTTAATTTTATCATCAACAATCCTATACAATTCTCTTATTTTGTATAAAAAAATAATAAAAATCCATCTTGTAGCACTTAGGAGGGCGCTGGCAGCACTGTGTTTACCACATTGCCATATTGCTGCGCGCTCAAGCATATGCATGTCACAATGAGATGCGAGCTATTAGCCTAATTCGGCAATGTCCGTCGCGCAGTTCCACTGTTGTTTATATGCAGTTTCCGCCAGTAGTAGAGTGTTCGTAGTGCTTATCGTGTTTACTCCGTCTCTTTAAATATTCGGACATTACAATTAAAGGATTTAATTGTAATGTCCAAAAATTGTAAATCCTTTCCTTTAATTACAATTAAAGGAATGGATTTTAGTTTTAAACTGTATGATTTTATCGCTAATAAACAATATTTTTTCATGTTTAATTTTTTTTTTAATTTTTCCAATAATTTTGATATTTTATCCAAACACGTATACACTGTACTTACAGTGTGTATGTATATTTTGAAAGTTGCAGCATCCCCACGATTTCAAGCCACGAGCCGCCACTGCTCTCTATATCACCAAATATATGTTCTGTCGCATAACTTTATTCTAAACAAATCGAACATTCTACAGAGCAGTGGCAGTTGATGCGAAATCATATTTTATCTAGTTGATGTCGCATAATTTCGTGTCATGTGACATTTACGGATTAAAATTTGTTTAACTGCTATATGTAGACAGCGTGTGGAATCAAACACGACACAGCTTTCTCACCACAAGCCATAATAGCGCATTTAATGGCTTGTCCGAGTATTGCCCATTTTCAAGGCTCAACGTCTCTGCTGCATGTGGTAATGTTCGGCCACTGCATGTGTCAACATTGAAGGACAGTGACCCTCTGTGCAGTTAAGACAGCAATGACCAGCTACAATTACCGGCTTTTGTCTGAAGTACGGAAAACAGAGAGCAGCTATTAGCGACGCACATAAGTAATCCGGAATGATATTTCTGTTCCATCCCAGGGATGCATTCAGAATCTGAACGCTAAGCGAAGTCTTCATGCAGTAATGCGGTGTTTTCACTTATGCCAAACTACCGAAAGGAAAGAACTGAAATTTAAAGTTAACTACCTTAACGAAGCCAAACGATGCTGGTCTCTCTCTTTTGTGCAGTTTTCCGAAGGTCATTTCAAAAACCTACAAATACATCTTTATGAAATACTGCTTTCTTCTGGCGATGTAGAAAGAAATATTCTTCAGCACCTGTTTTGTTTCTTGAAAACAAAATTCCAAAATGCAGAAAATACATGCCCATCATTGAAAAAAGATCACTGCATTCTGGTACGGTATGTAAGGATATCATCTTTGTAGGTCAAAGATACTAAGAAATTTTATACTTGGTTTTAATCCTTTTTCCAAGTAAGCAAAACAAAGTTTTGCGCTTGAAATATATTCACGTCTGAGCTACTTGTACTTTCGCTCATCCAGAAATTCTTATTAAGAAGGACAAGCACCTTTCGTCTACTTGTATATGATATATATGACTTCTGCATTACGTCAACCTTGGTATCTCTCCCAGATCTGGCTCCCACTGAAGAGACCTCAATAACGGTCGACACCGGTCTGGGTAGTGGCCCTTCCCATTATGCATAGCATTATATACGCCTGAAAAGGATTGTGCTTTGCATTATGGGATACATACTAAGGTAAGTGATATGAAGTCATTAGCCTCTATATACAAGTAGCTTAGCCGTGAATATATTTCACGCGCAAAACTTTGTTTTGCTTACTTGGGAAAAGGATTTAAACCAAGTTTATAAAATTTATTGGTATATTTAACGCATATTCACCCACGGTAAAAAACTTTCGAAATTATCTTATTATTATTATTATAACGGTGTCTCCATGGAGTCAAAGACTCATCGCAGGCGACCCTACATTGACACACTGACCATTATTCACACAATAAGTATCATACTTCTCCTTAAATTCATTCACAGACGAGGCATTCACAACCACCTCTGGCAACGCATTCCACCCATTCACAACCCTCCAAGCAAAAATCTAGTCCTAACACCCTTGTTAACCACACTCTAACATAATCTCCAGCGATGGCCCCTCGTTCTCTCCCTTCCTGCACTGGTCTTAAAAATGTCATCAGTATCAATCCTATAAAATTCCTTTAATAATTTATATGCCTCTATCATATCTCCTCGACTAGCTAATTTTTGGAGCCCACTGATCTTCAATCTGTTCTCGTAGGGAACATCCCACAGACCTGCAGCAATCTTTGTAACTCGCCTCTGAATCGTCTCTACCGTTTCTTCATCACCAAGAAATCCAGGTGACTAGATCTGTGCGCAATAGTTCAAATGTCTTTTAATGCTTTATAAGGTGGAACAATAACTCCTTATCCCTGCTTGTCACAGAATTCTTCAACAACCATGTAATTTGATGTGATGTTTTGGCAATTTTTGCAACATTCCCTTTAAACTTAAGTTCTCTATCCACAATAACTCCCAAGTCCCTTGCCTCGTCAACTTCTTGCAGTTCAGTTCCATTAATGTAGTAAACAGCATGTGATCTCATCCTCCGAAGTGCATCAATTTGCACTTATCCACGTTAAACTGACAGCCATTTACATTAGCCCATACCGTCAGCCTATTTAGGTCATCCTGCAAGATATCAACATCATCTGAATTGACTATCGCTCTTCCTAATTTTACATCATCACCAAAAAAGTGGACATTTCCTTTCAAAGTATTCCCAATATTGATGTACAAATTAAACAATACAGGACCAAGCACTGAGCCCTGAGATACACCAGTAGTCACGTGCCTTCTCCTGGACTCAGCTCCTCCATAAACCACTCTTTGCTATCTATCCTCCAGCCACCCTCTAATCTAAATCACCAGCTTCGGACCCATACCCATTTGCTCTGATTTATGCAACAGAGTTCCGTGTGGAATCCTGTCAAATGCCTTTGCAAAGTCCAGCAGTATCACTGAGTAAGAATTTCCTTTACCCAACTCCATTGCTACCGTATTATAGAAAGTAAGCAAGTTACTGAAGCAAGACCTACCCTTCACAAAACCATGTTGCCCCTTATAAAATATCATATTGCTGTCCACCCAGTCCTGAATTCTCATTTTTACCAATTTCTCCAAAACTTTAACCACCACTCCAGATATACTGTCTATAAATTGCAACCTCTGTCTTGAAGCCACCCTTATATATATATATATTGGTACTTTCCAGAACTGCGAATAAATTAAACAGCCTAGTTAGAGGAGGTGCTAATTCTTGCACATTCTCTTAACACATGGGCCGATATGTCACCTAACCCAATGGCAGTGTTAGCATTAAGGTTCTGTAATATATTATGCACCTCTATTTCGTCTATCTCTAGACTCTCATCAGTCAATGACACATTTGACACTGCAATATCACAACCAAGATGGTACACGTTTGCAAAATGATCACTAAGCAACACAACTATTTGATTTGCTTCTGTAATTTCCCTACCATCAACACTTTTTAAAGTAATCTTTCCATGGTTATTCTTCCTTCGACTTGCCACATAGCGAAAAAACTCCTTAGGGTTTTTTTGGATTCATCAGCTAGCTTCCTCTCATAATTAGCTTTGGCTTTCCTTACCATACAGGTTACTCTCTTTGCCTGTACCTTGCACTGCTCATGGGAACGCTCATCTCCTTTTTCTTTATACTTCCTCCACAGTCTTTTCTTTATCTGCAACTCCTACTTAATAATATTATTCATCCATCATCCATCTTACTCTACTTGATTTCTCCTTCTGACTCTGGGAATACAGTCTGATACAGCTTCCTTTAAATACTCCTTGACAATCTCCCACGCACCATCAACATTTCTCCTCTTCAAATTCTCATGTCATAGCACAGCTGAAATCTGACTTCTCAGCTTGTCATAATCACCAGCCTTGTAATTCCACATATACCCCTTCTTAACAGAATATTCAGCACATCTTACAATCTCCCAGGTCAGACCACATGATCGCTTTCCCCAAGTGGAGACAGTGTAACTAAATTACTTACTGATATGTTCTCCGATGTTATGACAAGGTCTAACACTCCAGAATCTCTTGTCCCTTCCATTACATGCTGTTCCAGGTAGTTATCTCTTAACAACTGCATAAACTCCAATTCCTTTGTTCCTTGCGACCATTCCTTCTCCCAATCTGTATCCCCAAAGTTAAAATTTCCCATAATAATTACTCGACCTTCACTCATCGTACTAATTTGCCAATGCATACTATCTACATTCCCCCTTATACTCATTGGATTATAACAACAACCGATTACATATTTCGCCCTGTCGATCTCTATCTCACACACCAAACAGCCTCGAATGAACTACCTGTCATCTTGATGCACTTCTACCTTTTTTTGGCTTCAACACTTTGTCTAGCATTTATTGACTTTTTGCGTAAGTTAGCTATTTTGAATAAAACCGTCCACTCTTAATGATTTTTTAAGATGACTGTTATGCCAGGTTAATCGTAATGCAAAATGGTATTTTCATTTCTGGGAGACTGCACGAAATCGGGAAATGTACGAATTTATTCTCCCCATACAGAGAGAGCGCATGCTTACATTAATAAATTAACTCATTTGTTATTAACGAAGTTGTCATTATTAGCTTATGAAATAAAGGGACATCCATTTCTCAATGTTTACAAGAACACAGAAACACCAACTAACTTATGAAGACGAGAATAGCGAGGATTACAGAATGACGGAGTGATACTAATTGTTAAAATCCATTTATGGCTTAGCAAATGTTACGAAATTATAAGCGGCATTAATTAAGGCATTCTCCACGCAACTGTTTGGCAAGCAAGCTACAACTTGCTGTTGACAAGGAAGTGTAACTCTCAAATAACTGCTAAATTTAGTGTGCACTTAAATATTAAAATAATGTCTTTGTTTATATCAAGGGCAGCAGATTGGCTTAACTAAAACTCATCTGTTCCTTTTGGCATAAAAGTGAATAACTGAATGCGATTCGACAGCAACTTTGACTTCTTGATTTCTATTAATAAATTACCAGGCACAGCATTAATAAACTAGCTCGAATGTTTGACTCACTTGGATATTTCTTCTTTGTGAGTTGTCTCTGAGATGAGATGGCGTTGTAACCGCTTTAATCAAATTTCTTTTCAGAATGCTTCATTAACTGCATCTGAATATTAATAATAAGGCATCCGTATTTTTTGCTTGTTGTATTGTGATGGGTCATTAAGCTTTAAGGTAAAATGTGGAACGAACGCGCATGATTTAAATTCAGCTATCTTATCCAAGTTGTACTTCCCGAAGTCTTTTAAGAAAGGGATTCGGATTCTTGTTTCCAACGTGCTTATTAGAAAAGAAAATTTATTCCTTGAACAGCATCGGATCGAATTATTCTTTAAATCGTTTTTATGGAAGGTTCATGTCCGCTTATGTAGACAGTTCATTCGTAAGCTAACTTTGCAATGCTGATGGTTGATTGAAAATCGCAGGACCTTCCTTAACTGGCCTTGTTAGCGCACGTGAGCTCCAATCCATAAGCATCGGGTTTAAATTCCGGCATTGCAACAATGTTTTACGAGATATCTTTAGGTGGGAGACGAATTTCACTGATGAGGTGAGATCACGATCCACTTACTGGAAGCCCGAAGGAGCGAAATTATAAAAATGAAATTTAAATTTAAAAATATATACTCTACGTTTGCAACCATCGTGCTTCGAAGTCGCATAAGAACAGTAAAATATTCCGTTACAAATTCGTTCCTATCCAGCTTAAAGAAAGTAGCCAGAATGATAGCACAAGGATATAAAGGATGTGTAAATCTATTGTAAGATCGCACTTGTCAGCGGATGAAGCGACTTCTCTACAATCAATCCATTCCGTTACAATCCTCGATTTTTCAGAGGATTTTAAGCAGTACGAGCTTTACAACTAAAGGTGAGTTAGCCAGAAAACTCTGCTGTGTTATACAGAAGTTGTAGGCTTCCCCCTCCCGTAATTTGTTTACTTTATCCCGCAAAACAGAAAATCTGGCCAAAGGAACGTGAAATTTACAGACGTAACCCACTCTGAGGTCACTTCGGAGCTTTAGCTGTTCTGCTGTAATTGCTACTGTAGAAGCGAACAACTGAATAATATTTCAGAAAGTCAGTGAGTACTCCAATTAAAACACTCCTTAGAACTGGGTTGAATTTAAATAAATTTTAAATATTAACTGTGGGCACGTTCGTTCCATGCAGTTATGTGGCGGATTAAAAACTTTTCAACGCTCAAAATCGTTGTTTCTCTCTCTCTCTCTCTCTCTCTCCTTCTAGTTTTGGAATGATACGTTTACTTTCATTGCTTAGTCTTGAAAACTTCACCATCTTCATCATAAAATTAAATACTATCACTTCATTGTGAACCTTTTATTTATCCCCACCCACGATTGGACTGGAACTTTCAAGCGAACAAGGAACAATATAAGAAATTGCCACATTTCAAATTTAATCGACATGTAGGTGAGACATGTGACCTGCTAAAGAGGGGGTTTGCACATAAACGCTCCCTTAATCATCTTCATTTTATAATCAGCTTGGACTGAATTTCTCAAGGAAATTTTACCAACGAAAGAAACACCTGCATGTCAGATTGGATCAAAATCGTTTCAAAAGTACGTCTGTACAGGCGTGTCTGCTAAGTACGATTAAAATTTCCGTGGGTTTTCTTATTAACTGAGTTTGTTGCGTCCAATATACTCCAAAGAATGATACCGGTGGATTGATAATATTTTGCTTCCATCTAGAATTAGAGAATGCCGTCCTTTGGCTCTAATCAATCATTCTCATAATAAGAGTAGTCAGCGCCTCGCTTACAGCATTCGCCTTAAGAGTCATTGCAGTGACTCTTGATGTCGTGTAACAAACACGTGGCAATAACTGCGAGGCTTTATGCGATGTCACTGCTACCACCGGAACTTTTGAAGGCAAACCCTTCGAAATTTCCTGCCGTAGTTCTCCGGCATACTTGTTATTTAGGACGTATATGAGAACAAAGTTCAATATTAGTCTTTCAATGAAGGTCGATCTCTCTCTCTCTCTCTTTCTCTCTCTCTCTCTCTCTCTCTTTGTCTGTCTCATTTAGCGCTTCAGCTGTTCGCATGGAACAATCGCCTCTTCTTCTTACCTTGCTTCTCTTCTGTTTCAAGGTCTTTTCTACAAAAATGGACCGCCTATGAGAAGCACAAAAAACAAACAAAATGAATTAATTGCATACTCAGTAATGAAAACGTTTCAAGAACATTAATCCGAACACAGAAGCAGAAGAAGATTAGTAGTTTCCATATGAACGAAATACTAATTAAAAGAGACAGACAGACAGAGATGCCTAGAAAAAGAAGAAGAGCGATACGAGCACATCAGTGGGCTGATGGGAAAAGGAGACAAACCATAAACAGTGTCTTCAGTGCCAGATTTTCGATCCTTTGCTTCACAAAAAATTTAAAATATTCTTGTATAAAAAATAAAAAAAAAGAAAAAAGGAAAAAAGAAAAAAAAAACGTAAATGACAACGTCGGTGTTTTTCAAGGAAATGCTCTGAAGAAAATTCAAACACTAAAACCAAAGAGAAAGTCACGAGTCGCACTTTACGTTTCTCGATACACTTCCAGAAACCCTCTGTCAATTGATCTTCTCCCGCGGGTTTTATCTTCTAGGAAATCTTGCGTTTTTCTCCGGAATGCTTGGAGACATCCCCTGGCCGCAAACTCACAGTACTTCCGTCAAGTAAAATAAAGGCGAGCCAGTTTTAACTCCCACTTGCGCAATCACAGCTTCGAAATGTAATTGAGACCGTTCGTAACCGGGTCATCCGACGGCCATTTCGTGCTTTTTATTTCCGTCATTCATTCCAGTTGCTATACCTTTATCATTCTCGTGAGGCGATGCTCTATTAGTGTACACCAGACGGTAATAAGCTCGCAATCCATCTCGTGTGTGTGTGTGTGTCACCGGAACTAACACTTATGTCTCGCTCATCGCAGCAATCAGGTCTGGCTCCGCTGTTGCAAATTATCTGATACACCGTTTCCCAACGTGTGTTTTCCTCACTAACTACCTCACGTTAATCTGTCAGTAGCCGGGCCAAAGAAAATCAAACATCGCCTAAACACGTTCCGAGAGAGTAAAATGTCTGGATCCAGACTTCACCTTTTTCTCTAAATGTTTCTGATATCTCCAGCGCAAAATAGTCGAGAGGAAAGAATGATCTATCTATCAACTTGTAGAAGTGAAACCTAATCTAACCGAATCACTGCCACCTCCCGATAAATGTTAACTGTATTGCTCACGGAGGAACTTCTTCGAGACAAACATCTTTTGTAGCATTCCTCAATAATTAACTTTTGTTAGAGTGAAAACTTATCTTTATTTAAAATTTAAAAGGGACTTTGATCATAATGAGAAAAATTATAATCTCGTATAACGAAGAAAATCAGGCCCAAGAATGCTTGATAGAATTCTTATATCTTTAACAATTTTTTAATTTAATGTTTAAATTTGGTGATGCGATCACCTCACCGAATTTTGACACGTAGGAGCGCAGCGAGTACTGGGAAGAGAGGGTGACTACTTTGAGAATATAAGGTGATGCAGACAAAGCGACTTCTTTTTGTTTACGCAGGGTACATCGATCTGTTGTCACTTTAGCAATCTTTTGTTTGTGAAGGTTCTATAATATAATATAATATAATACTGTATAATATATATATATATATATATATATATATATATATATATAAGGTTGCAAAAATTTGTTTCAGCTTTTTTTGTTGCTTGATTCGATTAAAATTACAAACGTGCTTACCTTCAAAAATGCGGCCCAAATAAATTTCTTTTCCCATTCTACGATTGAATTACTCAAGTTCTGTTGCTCATGTTTTGGAAAATGGGATATTTTAGCTGCGGATTACAACACGAAAAGAATTATCGCGGTGAAGGATTTTTACAAAGTACAAACTGAATTATAAGCAATCGGTGATTAAATATTTCTTCTGCAAACACAAATGCTGAATTTTTAATTATAGCCAAGGAAATGCCAATAATGTAAAAAGTGTAAAATCGTTAGGTCAGCCATACTTAATCACTTAATACTGCAGTGAATCTGCTGCCTTATCAATTTGGTGCGAAATCTTTTTTTTTTTCTTTTTTTTTAGGATGCTCTACTTCGCTGGTAGCCAAACAGTATTCTGATGAAAATTAACTTCTCTTTTCTTGAATGTAAATCTCATCAAGATAAGGCATGGTTTTGTGTATAAAATGTGCGAAATGAAACTATTACAAATAGGGCAGCCTATTCATTTATTCGCCATCATTATCATGCTTGTCAAGGATTTAGGCCTAGAGTGGTCTGTTCCAGCCTTAGAAGTCATCGGTGAATCTCTTAAGAGGATGTCCTGGTTTTGCTTTGCTAATGGTTTGTAATTTAAGGCTTGTTTTAGTAATCTTTCTGTTTTCATTCTTTTAATGTGCTCCATCTATTTATGTTTATATTTTTTAATTTTTTCTATTACTGATTCCTGGTACAATTCTTTCATAATTTCTTCATTTCTTTTGTGATCGAATAGAGCATACTTTGCAGTTTTTCTCATGAACTTCATTTCAGTTGTTATTAATCTTCGTTTGTCTTTTTGTTTTATTGGACAGATTTCACTTCCATACAATAGGACTGGTATGTATTGTATAATTTTAGTCTGGTTTGTTTTTGAACTAGATTAAGTTTAAATACAGAGTTAATTTCACCTGTTATTTTTAAATATTTCGCAGTTTTTAGGTTTATATCTTTTTCATTTTCATATGTAATCATACATCCTAGGAAGTTAAATGAACTCACCTGTTCTAAAATCTTGTTATCTATTACTATTTTAGTTCTTCTGGATCTTGTCCTTTAAAGGCCATCGTTATTGATTTTTCTATTGATATTATCATTCCATAAACTTTGGCTATCTCATTTAAGTTTTAAATATTTTTCTGTAAGTTATCTTCATAAGTTGTAATTATTATTTGGTCATCAGCAAAAAGGAGAATGTTTAAGTTCACAACAGGAGAAAGTTTAATACCTCGATGGCAATTTTATTCCATTTTATTATTATTTCATTACACAAATATTACAAGTTGCTGAAAGGGGGACATACCTGTCAAAATCCTTGGTTTATTTCTCTGGTACATGACTGTTCATAATTTAATCTGATTTGTATTTGATTATTTTCATATATACTTATGATAACTTTTAGAATATTTTTGGGTATTTGTCTTTCTTTTAATATGTTAAATAAAATGTTTCTTTCAACTTTGTCAAATGCTTTTTCAAAGACAATAAATGTAATATGTGTTTTTAAATTGTATTCTCTTCTTTTATCTATTATTAATTTTAGGTAAAAGGCAGGGTCTATACATGATCGTCCTTTTTTAGATCCATTCTTTACTTCTAAAATAAAGTTTTCAGAGGTGTATTTTATTTGAGGCCTGTGTAACTCAGTGAAAGTGGCGCTTGCGTTCTCTACGCTTGGTGCTCGAAGTTAAACTTAAGTTCAAGTTTGGTCGCCGACTGGAGGAACTTTTTCTAAGCCTTTCTTCAATTGGCTCCCGAGTTAATCGATCTCTGGTGTGGGAAAGCGGGTTTTTCCTCCAGGAAATTCGAGTTTTTCGTCCCGTAAACGCAAGAAAATCGACAGTAGTACCCACACATTATTTCAGACAGTAACGTATCTTGTTAGGTGTATGTACCAAGAGATAGTAGCACTTGTTTGCCAGCCTCTTCATCGGTGGCTGCTATAATTAGTAATAGACATGGGCCAGTTATCTCTGATTGGCTACAGGTGGAGATTGAACTGTCCACAAGTCTTCAAAAGCTAGATAGGGTATAAAGGCCTCGCCTACTCACTATAAGGGAATAAAAAGATTTAGCTGATCCTTATTTTGATTTTTTATATTTTATTAGTTTGTTATTTAAAATTCTGCTATATATTTTGTAACAGGAATTTAGAATACTTATACCTCTATAAGTTTTAGAGTCATCTCTACTGTCTTTTTTAAAGATAGGGATCACACAATTTTTTTAGTTCTTTCCTTTTCATTAAGTGTTTGGCAAATATCTTTCTTAACTGTGGACAGATAAAAATATTTATCTGTCCACAGTTCTGTGTAGAAATTTAGAAATTCTTCTAATTTCAATTCGGTGTTTAATTTTATGTTTTCTTTAGTATCTGCATTTAGGTGTTTCAAAATCTTATACACATTGGGTCTTATTTTATATAAAGCATGTTCTAAATTGGAATCAAATTTGTTCCGTGATTCTCTATGTTTTTTTCTGACTTATCTTTTACCTGTGGCTCATATTCTTTTATATTCTATTTCATCTTCTAATCTTTTACTGCTGAACCATTTATGATATGCTTCTTTTTCATTTTTATTATTTCTTTGATAGCATCGTCTTATATCTTCAATTTTTCTTTTTATTGGATTTTTTGGGCTTTACTAAACTTTCATTTGCTGATGCATTTTGTATCATTTTTATATTAAGCGATTCTATTTCTATTTCTTCGTTTCGTTTTATTTTATCTAAATATTGCTTAATTCTTTGTTCAGATAGCCATTGTATATTAGTATCATTTAATAATCTAGTTTTATAAACATGTTTTAATTTTTCTTTCTGTTCTTGCTATTTGTAGCCATTTAGGTGGTAATCTTAATTTTATTTTAACTAGGAAGTGGTCACTGCTTATTTCATATCCTCTATGAACTCTAACATCCAGTGAAAAATTTGATATCTTTTCATTTAATATAAAGTAATCTAATATTGATTTTTATCCTCTTGCTTCCCAAGAACATTTGTCTTTATGTTTATAGAAAGAATTCGTTATTTTAAGATTATTATAAACTACGAAGTCGATCAATTTTTTAATATTCCTATTTAGAGTATGTTTTCCATATATTCCTACATTATTTTTAATTTTCATGTTTCCAATTCTTGTATTTAAATCTCCCACTAACATTACATAATCATTTTCATTTATTTTATTATATATATTTTACCTGTTTATAAAATTCAATATTATCATCTTCTCTTCCTTCTTCTGGGACATATGAACCAATTATTGTTAAATAACCTCTATCTGTTTTTATTCTAGCGTCTATTATTCGTCCATTCCATAATTTATAATCTTTTAACTGTTCTGAAAGGGAATTATGATTCCAAATCATAACAGCTGCTTGTGCTCTTTGGTCTCTGTCAACTTCACTATATATTACATTAAAATTTTCAGTTCTCATGGTTCCTTTTATTTTATTATTTTTTTTGTTTCGGTTATTGCTGCTCTTTGAAATTTTCTCTCATTTAATATTTGGTCTAATTCTATTTCTTTATATGTCATTCCTCTTACGTTCCAGTTTTCTATATGTATTATATTTTGCGATGCCCATTATTGTTTGACCTTTTCCATTCCAGAGTTGTTTTCCATGGATTCATTTTGATTAACTTTCTCTGTTGGCTTAAAAGTAGATTAATGTTCTCCATGTCAAGTGACTAGCCTCTGCCGATGGACAGCCCTACCTTAAGGCATCCGAACAAGCCTTCTTTCAAATTTAAACCCATTGGAGGAATAGGGTATACTGAAGGGGAAAGAGTAGATTATAGAGGGGACATAGACACAGGCTAGAAATGGAAAAACCCCATAGCACTCGAGTATTCTAATAGCATAAGAGTCATAAAATAAGGAGTTGGCTGGTAAGGTCTATAATAGGAAAGATTAAAGTGAGTGGATCATCCTCAAATTAGAGGAAGAAGAGGATAGAACCAGCTAGGGGACCTTGGGAGTGTCACTTCCCTTACAATCAAGATGATTGGCCCTGTTGGTCCACCAATCCTTATTCAATATATTCAGACCACCTCACCATATCTGGTTGGCTCCCCTATCCGCCACAGAGGACTCTCTGTCTAGAGGTTAAAAGGTCCCCAGAAAAATAAAAGTTAATTTATTCGTATACCTTTGAAAATGCTAATTTCGTTGTCACTTTTTTTCTCTGAATAGAACTCATTATTCAACTAGTACGCCTCCTCAATAATCTACTTATTTCCACATTTCGGAAATGGTTCATTTTCACGTTAGTAATTTATAACAGCTGGTATATTACGCACAGAGTGGTCGTGCATAGGATATATCCACGACCAGTTGTCGTCCTTTGGTTCAGCTCACACGGCCTGAGATGAGTGTACGTCTCATTCACTCATATCGTGAGATTTTAATATTTTTATGTTTCTTATCCTTAATTGGATTCGTATTCTTCTGGAGTAATTTTTTACATTATTCTAACTATATCACCTTCTGTTAATTATGTCTCACCCTCAGGTATATGCAGTGAAGCAGCTAAAATAATATAAAAATAAAAAAGGAGAAAGGTGACCAGCAGGCACATGAACAGTTTGCCAAAAGGTAACTAGTATGGTAAGAAAGGCAAAAGCAGAATATGAAAGGAAGTTAGCAATGCAGACTAAAGAGAATCCCAAACAGTTCTTTCGATATGCTGCAAGTAAATTGGCTTGCTAGAAACAAATGTATGAAGAAACGGGAGAAAGTGAAAATTTAATTTTTTTTAATTATGTATTTTTACAACAAGTTTTTATTGTAAGAATATTCTTGATTAATGCTTCTTATTAATTAATTAATATAAAAATAATAAGTTCCTATCGGTCGTGTACTACTAGTTATGAGTACTGTATTTTATTCCTTTCCATGCAGAAAACAAACTGGACATCGTGTATAATTAATCCAATCCATTAATTAAAATAATTTATTTTCAAATGAGTCAGTTTGCTATCTTTGTGTTAAGGTCATTTATTTCAGAAACGCATTCAAATTAATAATATATCATGAAAATACATACATACAGTGTATGTATGTGATGTAAAATGTTTATATATGTAAAAAAGCTCCATAACATAAAAATTAGATTACGACTTCGATCAATACGGATAGGAGACAACACAAGCACACCAAAGACAGAAACACCTAGCCGACATGGCATAGCCTCCACTTACCCCACGAGTTCCAAAGACGACGCCTGTCGAAACGGCTCGCATCCCGTTACTCATACACCCTGACTTTTTCCCATAAATCTCTCCACTTCTCCCAAAAAATAATTTCTATCTTCAGATCCTTCTCTCACCCCCTTCCAAAGGCTCTCTACCAACCCTTAATAATAATAATAATAATATACATATAAAAAACCCAGTTTTTTTCAAATAATTCTCCCACTTTCTCAAAAAAAAAAAAAAAAAACTTCCTTTAGCAGCTTAACAGTAGATGAATGCACATCGCCGTGATGAGAAGACCAAAAATAACATCCAAAATGGTACGTCCAGACGGGAATCGAATCCAGGTCTTTCCGACCAAAGGGCTTTCCCTACACCAACTGAGTTACAGGGCTCTAAATTCAATTCTACCAAATGAGGCTTTCAAATCAACGAAAACACGGTTTCTCGACGATATGGAGACCAGCTCTAAAGAGAATTTTTTTGTTATAGGAGGAGTATTTAGTTTTTAGAAAATATTCGACTAGTTACTGCGTTTTATCGGGAAATGAATTCATTCAATAATTATCTACAGAATAAAAGACGCAAATCAATCTCTGTGATTTGCAGAGCAGGGCAAACAAGTGGGTCGCTCAAACTACATTTAGCTACGTAAAAACGCTAATCATGTGGAACAAGACCCGTGCTATCTAAAACGGTTCCGAGATTAACGACAGGAGGAGCAGAGCGTGACATCTTCGCCAATGCACTCGTTTCCCCGTGGAAGATCGTGCGCGATGGCAAATATAGTCCAGGAGCATATCGTAAGGGCTGAAGGACACTGCAGAGCTCTTCGCGTCTGAGCTTAGCAGCGAACAAGATATTTTATCAAAGCCTTCTTTGTTGCGTTGCTATAAATTAGGTCCCTGGAGTGAACCTGGACGCCCTATATTATCTGTGGCTTCGATTTCAGACAACGTCAAATTACCGTATACAGATCAGTTTCTGAATATATCATTTATTGTAACCATCAGCGAGTTGCAATTTATTGCTCTCCAAACGCCAGACTACAAACAGCCAGGATGAATGTCCCTTCCTGTGTAGTGGTGCGTAAATTAGAAATGTTTTGTTGATTTTTTTTTTTGTTCGATATATTTCTTCTTAATAACTGAATTTGAACTTTGACTCTTTGACAGCAGAACTCTCAAATTAAGTCGATATAAATATTAAATCGCGACTTGCCGTTAACTCCCTCGGCTCCCGTGAGTATTTACGGGGTATAGAAACCTCTTCTGACTTAACATCATCACGCGATTTCAGATTAAAGCCTATCCTTAATGGATAGCAAATCGATCCATTATACCCACCCTCTAACATGAAACGTAGTCATCTGTATTCGCACGGAAGCCAGTCCAGAAATATGGATACATGCCAGTCCAGTAAAAGAAACTGAGGCCACTGGTGGAGATAAAAAAAAAATCACTTAATGATGCATTAAGTGATTTATTTAGCGGCCGATTATTCAAAACAACACCACTCAGTAAGAACGTCCCTTTTGCTAAAAAGATAATAAATGTCCTAAAGGGGTTTCGGAAAAGAGTGCCGAGGAATAGTTATTCATATATATAAAATGATAGGCGAAATGAAATGTCACAACAGCAGCTTGCTTCAAATGCGTTGCTCAGAATCGGTTAGCCAGAATGATTAATAAAGAAATGCTTTCAAAAGTTAATGATGCAAGCGAAATTTCATTAAGGCAGCGACGCTCAACATAAATCTCGCTTCTATTGAAGTAAAGGTACGAGTGCAGTTGGAGGAATTGATTCCATAAACATTTTACTGTATTATTTAATAAAGCATCCCTTTTAAAACATCAGGCAATAAGTGAATTAAGCAAGATTCGAGTGCGCTCATCTCTAAATTAACGCAAAGTGCTTCTTGCTGTCTTTCAGTGTATATGTCTGATTAAAAAAGGAAATCTGTTTTTGCTAATTTTGCTAAAATGATTACAACTTTTCGTACAGTTACTATTAAGTATTTTGTTTTAAGAATACAGGATAAAATTTACCGAGTTCAAGAAGAACGGTACGAGTTTGATTTCTTCAAACAGAAAGGGACGACTCAAGCAAAGAAGAAACAAGACCCGATTTCATTTATTCTTTCAACAAACGTTGCAATTTATGAAAGAAAATACATTAGTTGTTTCGTAGTGGCCAGTCAGTTCTCCTTTCAGCTTCTTGTAATGAAAACGCAGAATTCTGACTCATTCATCGAAAGAACACTATCTGATTCTTGCCGCAACTTGAAAAGTCTGTGACATCAGTAGAAATTTGAATTCCCATGACGCATTATAGTGGTTATTAAGGGTCAAAAGGCGACGAAGGTCTCGTACAATATTAAACTATTTGAACAACTACTTTTCTCAAAATGCAACCATGATATTAATTTGCACCAAGCAGTTCTACTTGGAGTCTAACGCTGTTGTCAGTTCAGTTCTTTAACCTCTCTCTCTGGTTATCTGATGCAAATAAAATAAAAATAAACGCTAAGCTGGGATTTCCCTTAAATGAGGACTTTGTCATCACTCAAAGACTTGCATCAAAAGAATGTGTCGAAAGTAAACTTTTTTTCATCAGCTCCCCGTATTTACCATTCGAAGCTTGCCTGTCGTTTCAAACACACACTCGTAAGCAGAAAGAACATAAAAACAAGATTCGCGGTGCGATTTTAATGACGACGAAAGTTTTTATTTCAAAACTGTATAAATAACCAGCTCAGGTGAATTTTAGCTTCATAAAAAGCGAAATTCTGAAAAGTTGCAAAAATATCTTGCGAAAAATATGTAAATGCGTTTTCTTTAATTTAAATTGTTCCATAAAAATGTCACACCAGGGAAGCAGAAATATGCACCGAAAGATCAGATTGGTGTAATAATGCGTAAGCATGCACCATTACGAAGAAAGCCAATTTTACTGAAAGTGTTTTGTTTTCAGAGCCAGCTGCTTTCAATTTTTTGATTAACACACTTGTGCGAACGACATAAAAAGAATATGCCTCGTAACCGTGAAAGGTCGAAACCCGTAGCACATTCGCGCAGTGGGCATGCTAAGTATGTTTGCTAATTTCTATAAATTGTGTGTTTCTTTTGTATTGTTATTTATTGTTTCTTGTTCTGTAGACCAAACATGGACTTTTCCAAGCCACTGCAGGCCTCCAGTAAGCTAGTTAGTGATCTCACGGAGGGAAATGACAGTTATCTCCCACCCGGAGTCGCAAACATCTATACCCACAACAGTATTCGCACTCGTAGCCTGTTAGTTGAAGAGCAGGTACGAGTACATTAACCTCTGGACCAACCAGGCATGCAAAACAAAAAAGAATTCTTGCAGGTTTAAGTTTTCTTCTCGTTGCCATTTAAATTTTTATCTCTTATTTAATCCTTCTTTTTTCAACAAATTGGGTATTTTTCTCCAATTAGTTCCAGAGTAAGAATTTTACCACAGAAGATTCCGATTTTTCATCAGTTGCTTACTTTCTTTCTATATTACACTCTGTAAATTATGATTTTCTCAAAGATTAATCATCTGTAGGTGAATAGTGAAAGTTGCTTTAAATCAGAGGTTTCCAGGGTTTTCCATTTTCTTTGAGAGAATGAATAATTCTTCTTCATGATGCAACTCGAGTAATACCTGACTGAGTGTTGGTAAGAGATGAAAAAGAAGGCAAAAACCTAATGACACCTAAGGATATTTGAGCAGTTAAAGGCCATACCAGAGGATAGAGGTGGGGAGAAAATAATACACTTGAGGAAGTAATATCTTCAGCTGAAAATGCCACCACATATTCGTGGACTGAGGGGGCTGCTATTGATGTCGTATTTATTTTAGAAAAGCTACGGGTGCGACCCAAGAAGGAAAATCTTACATTTCCTAAAGGGCTAGGTGTCATCAAAATGTAAGTGGTCTATCGCTAAGGGTATCGACACATTTTGAAGCTTTCATCGGCCTTCTACAATTATTCCGATGAACTGAAATACGACAGAATCTAGAGGTATTTCTCCGCTTATTAACTTAGACTATAACCTCATCCAAGTCTTTGCTACAAATTATCGCATACTTATTCAAGCTAAATTCTCGCGTCCATTTAGGATACGAGGCTTGAGACTAACGCTACCAGATTGTGTGATTGCTGTTCCCGTTCTCCTGTGGAAATCATACAATTGAAATGCTCTAATCTATTCTAAAAATATTCTTTCTCGTGTGTGTGTATATATATATATATATATATACATATATATATATATATATATATATATATATACAAGAAACGTCCAGAAAGTAAGTTCCATTTTTAGATATTTTCACTGCAGCGCTGCGATCGCAATGGTGCGCACGCGTGCCGAGTTTGTTGATTCATTAGCAAGGCGTGGGTGCCATTTTCAGACATTCTCGCAGTGCATATGCTTCTTGGTATGTGTTTATAATGTCTAAGAAAATCGAATCGCCCGCCGCATGTGGAATTAGATCAGTTATCCGTTTCTTGAATGCGAGGAACGTTAAAGCAGCTGAAATTCATCGGCAGATTATTGAGGTTCACAATAATCATTTTTGTGAATTCACAAAAATGGAGAACACGCAATAAAGTTGTTTCTCCATAAACACACGTTTATGGAGAACAACTTCTCGCCACCTTCGCTGGGGACAATTCCATCATTCCCCAAATAGTCTTGACCTCGCGCCAAGCGACTGTCATCTGTTCAAACGTCTGAAATCTTTCCTTGGTGGCCGACGGTTTCAAGACGACGAGGTCAAAGAAGCAGTCACTACGTATTTTTCGTCACAGGCGGCAACCATCTATGACGAAGGAAGATTGGGCTTTCAGTCTTAAGATTCTGCTATTTAAGCATGTGCAGACCTTTCACTTCCTAGGTTTTCATTTTTCCCTATTTGGAGTAAATTATTATAAAGGTCCAAATTCTGAGATTGTTCCTGAATACTACAATATTCTGAGCTTAACTCTGAGACTGCTACGACAATCTGGTATTGACATTCTTTCCGTTAAATAAAGAGTAAAATTTGGTATAAAGAAATCTTTAATCTCTTTAGCCGCGAACCTTCACAGTTGGGTATACTGGCAACAACACTTTGTTTTGTAACTTATTGAACTTTCCTAGCAGGAGGGATCTTGCTTGAAGAATTGCATATGGCCGCCTTCCAGTCAATATTTAATCCATCAAATGGAAGTACTTTAACATGGAGATCCAATCTGTGGCATCTGTTAACTAATTGGAAACAGTAGAACGCGCATTCTACAGCTGCCCTCTTGGCCTACGTATTTGGAACAGATTTTGTATGTGTTGGGCATTCCATTACTTACAAATTCCACAAAGCAGATTATTTTTTTTGCAGTACCCGTCACCTGTCTGCAATGGGAAAAGAATTTTGATTTTTATAATTATTGAATTAAAATACCATTTATGGAAGATTAGAAAGAAACGTAGATTTGAAAATCAGCAATCGAAATGCTTTATAATATTGTATTGTGGATATTTTATTGTTCAGTTAGACTATTTTTTTTATTTAGAAAGTAGCATTCTAGGAGATATCAAATTTATCACTAGATGGTATGGAACACCCACATTATGAAACATTCACCAGAGGGAGAAAAAATTCTGTCTATTCTTGCTGTGAGAGTTTTTTAAATAGTTATATTCTCTTAATTTCAATGTGGTCTTATAGTCAATTGCAGCATGACTAAAGAAAGAGAGAGCAATCCCAGGCAGCGAAGGGGCTAACTCAAGGCGGTTAACTCAAATAAGGCTAATCACCTGGTTATCAGTCATCTTTGCGCTTTAGTTTAAATTGGGCTTTTGATTTTTAATCTATATGAGATTAGTAAAAAACGAAAACCGATAGCCTTTGGCTATATAATGATAGAGAAAAGACCTCAGCCCTTTTCTATCCCTCATACTATCCATCTGTCTTTTCTTTCTCCTAATATTATCAAGTTCTCTTTCACTCCCATACTAACTACTCTAGGCGTACAATGAGCACCCCTTTACTTTTTCACCTCAATTAAGATCGAAATCGGTCTGGATAGTGGCTCTTCCCATAATGCATAGCATCACATATGTCCGTAAGGATATGCGCGTTGCATTATGGGCTAAACCAACTGATGTGAAATCCTTAATTTCTATATACAAGTAACCCAGTCGTGAAGTTATTTCAGGAGCAAATTTTGTTTGCTTACACTTGGATAAAGGATTAAAACCATGACAAGAATATAATTTTTGGGCATCGTTAATTTATATATATCTGATGCAACAAAGTAAGAGATCCAAATTTTAGCTTCACGCCTAACCTACGCTACAGCTCGTACAGCTGCAAGAAACCGTAAACAAAGCCAAGTCAGTTTGTTAAAGCTAAATACAGGACACTGCATTTAGCTTTATTTTGTACATTGTATTTTATTCAAATCTCAACGTAGTCTGCCGTCTGGTTCCTACCCAGGGCAACTGAGTTTAAATACAGGGTGATCAAATTTAAAGTATCCGTATTTAAGTCCGTGTGGAACGCCATCCAGTGATCCAACTGCTGCGAAACTTTGCAGAAATATATTGTGCATCATATGGAAGCGATACATGAGAGAGAAAAAAGTATTTCCAAAATTCACCGCCATGGGTCGTTGCAAACACCAAACGCCCATCATTAACGTTCTTTGTTCGTGAAGCTGTACCAACAATTGCAATGCTGTTGCTGCACTCCACGAATTTCGTCGCCTACATAAATGTCGACGAGGTTCCAATATCTCCATATGCTCTGCGCCGAATGATTAGTCGTTTTGAAGAAAGGGGATCGTTAAATCTGGCAGAGGTCACAAACGAATCAGTTCACAACAAGGGAATGAAGTTGTTTCTGCCGTTGTGCAGCAGGCCATCAATAATAGCGTTGGTTCCTGTAGTTCGCTTGCTATATCAAGACAGATGGATGTGCCTTACACAACTGCCTGGAAAATTCTACAGAAGATTCTGCATTTCTAGCCATTCAAGATAATCCTGATGCAGGAGTTGCACTGGCCGGACTTTGCAAGGCAACTGACATTCGCTTTAACATTCATTGCTCAAGTGAAGTTGGATGCTGCGTGGCAGCGGATGATTTTGTGGGACGATCAGGCTCACTTTCACCTGAATGGAACGGTGAATACTCACAACTTCCGGGAATGAGTTATGCAAAATCTACATGCAATCCAATAAATTCCTTTGCATTCACCCAAAGTTACTGTCTGGTGCCGGTTTACAGCTTCGTTTATCATTGAACCATTCTTCACTGAGGACATTCGCTAGTCGGGTCCTGTGGCCTGCTCAGTTACTGCCGAGAAGTATCGCGATATGATAAATAATTTTGTTGTGTCACAGCTACAGCAGCGCCTGGCGTGGATTCAGTCATTTTCATGCAGGATGGGGGCCCCTTCAACCCATTACAAGAGGTTCTTCGAGAACATTTCACGAAAGCCAGAATGCTCAGTCGTATGTTTCCCACTGCATGGCCGCATCGCTCACCTGATCTGATCCCCTGTCTTCTCGCCATGACGATTTCTCAAAGAAAGAGTTTATCGGAAGCATCCTGATAACTTGCCAGCGCTGAACGACAGCATAACGTAGCATGTGCGCAAAATCAGTCCCGACCAGCTGCATTCTGCTGTTGAACGTACCGTGCATGGGATGCAGTTTGTGCATACCGGGAACACTAGAATATTGAATTCGTAACGGAAGTGAATAAAAATGTGTTAATTAGGCTCGTGTCGCTTTTCTCCTTCTTACACACATACAGAACAATTACTACATCTACATTAAGTACATAATACAGCGCTCCTGGTGAATAATTTTGGAGCTTTTTTCCCTCACGTATCGTTTCCTGATCACGCACATTGTATTCCTGTAAAGGTTCACAGCATTTGGATCACTGGGTGGCGCTCTACAAGGCCTTAAACAGGTATACTTTATTTTTGATCATCTCGTAGTTCTCGTCAATCCTCTCACCTTATGCACACGTTCAGACGAACCATCGTAATATTACCAAAAGAAAAGGTGTGACGCTAGGCATCGGTCCATTATGTACAATTTCGTAATAAATGACCGCATCAAGTTACCTCATGTATTATCTAACAGCAATAACAAAGTTATATCAAGAACAGTTCACTCTAAGAAATCTCCAGTATTTCGTCGGAAGCAATATGAATAGTTTGAATACCGATAAGCCCTAAGTGTGTTCGTCTTCGTTTGCTCTCCAAAGATAATACCCATCTCCTTTTCAATCCTTTCTGCTCAACTGGCATTTACATTACTGCATGTATGCAAGCCAATAATCAGAAAATGTGAAAGGTGAAAAAAATGCAGTCTGCCGACACTCGTGCAAATGCTTTAGCTTCGATTTTCTCAGAGATCATGGATCAGGTATCAGTAATCTTCAAATAAACTTCATAATCATCACATGATGGCCACTGGCTAATTAGTGACCACCAATATGAATTTTTACACTATCAGTCTATAATCGATTTCTTCTATCAATGTTCCCCAAACTTTCAGTAGCCGCGTACTCCTTTTAACATTTCAGTAACATCTGGACTAAAGTTTAGACTATCCGTTCTCAAGCAAAGGCAATTTGGACGAAGTTATAATAATATTTCATTGAAACACGAATAATTATAAAGATATTTATTACATAGCAAAGTGGATATTAGATCCATCATTATTTCAAAGCCGAATGCTTTTACAAACTATGAAAGTTTCGTAAATTGACCCGACAGCTTACGAGAATACAATCTTCGGCATCAGAGAGCTAAGGCAACTCCAATGCCGAGGATTGTATTCTTGTAAGCTGTCGGGTCAATTTACGAATTGACCCGACAGTTTACAGCATTCGGCTTTGAAATAATGTTGGATCTAATATCCACTTGCCTATCTAATTTTACATTGCCGAAATGAAATCTTCCGAATTCCACTTCTTTTAATACAACTGCTTTCCTCTATTGGGACAATTTTTGTTACTCTTTCCCACAAGATCACAATACTCAGCTGTTCAATTAACGTTATTTCTTCTTTCCTAATTTAAGCAAACCTTATATAACAGGTTTTTCTTGTGTGGGATTTATGTAAAAAATTAAACAAAATTATTCACTTTGTATTTCTGCCATGCATAAGTACATCAACATTAACCACTCTTCTTCAGAGGCAGCACCATTTGCCCATTTTCGATTACTTGTATATAAAACAGATAATCAGATACCAATCGCGCGTGTGTGTATGTGCGCGCGAGAGAGACAGAGAAATCCAATGCGATAATCACTACCAGAAATCTCTATTTATATATTCGGGTCCACATTTGTTTTTGCAGTGAATCTGCCTTACTGAAAAAGTGAATGATCAGAACACATCCTACTGATGACAAATTTGTGTTCAGCAACGGCTTGCTTGTTGATATGGGAAGGCCGAAAGGGGGTTAGCAGAGTCACACCTATGACGTCTTATAACATTGGTCAGATGCCAGATAATTTTTTAACAAAGCTGCACCTAGAACGCACAACTCATCGAACCCTATCATGGATAATGAAAAACAACAGGCGACGTTACCGATTTACTGTTTGTGTTCCTGACCGCAAGACACTGGCGGGGCTTTCTGCCACAAGTTCAGTATATATATACATCTCATAATCGCTGCCGTAGCAGAAAAATGCTTCACGTAACAGTGCATAGATTATTCGAGGATGAGATTCCACGGACATGTGGATAACCTTACTATACATCATTGCTATTGAGTTGCGATACTAATCATACTATCGTAATTCAATAGGGAATCTGTTGGATAAGAGAGAAAACCACTTGATCTGAAGAAGCATTTATCTCCCTCGTAATCCGATGTGAGGCAATACGGAATGCAGTCAAGTCCGCAAAGCACAGCACGTTTCGGCCACTCGAGGAGTCCCTTACGTACGAGGGAATGCTCTTAGGACTACAGAGAGAGCTTAGTATTGTCAGCATATATGAATAAACTAATAAACTTATTTTAATATTGTGAAAATTTCGGCTACAAACATATGAGTAACTGAAGGTAAAGTGTAGAATAATTTTCTTATAAAATTAAGCTTCTTCAATGAAAATTATTTGAAATGAAGAAAAACTGAAAATGAAAAATGAGACATTATTTCAGAAATCCAACATTAGAACTCTTCACAGTAATCTGATTACCACATCAAACATAAACTGACAAACAAAATCAGCAGAATTCCATTGGATAACAGTAAAACACAATACGATGCAACTGCTAAGAAAGTTTTAAAAATTCTCATAAAGTTGAATAAATAAATTACATTTATTGATCGAAATCAAGTTCGAGTATATAAATCAGTTACTAGATCCGATTAAACATACTCGGTGGAAACAATATCAGTTAGTAGAAGAGCATTATGATTTGCTGCAGATGTCAAATGAGTAACATAAAAACAATGTTTGGTAAATCTACACGAGATAAAATAATACGAATATACAGATTATATAAACGTACGAAAAGCAGCAATCCGAACAAATTAGAATAAACAGGCTGAAATAGTTACATATTCATGCTATTATTAACATGACTAGAAAAGCGAGTCATGTTAATAGGCATGAAGAGTAATCAGATGCGTGTGTGTGTAGGAGAGAGAGAGCCATTCAAAGAAATTGAAAATCATCTCATCTTCTTTTATGAAATAAAAGAAGATGAGAAGACAAAGAAGGTTTCCTATTTCGAATAACTTTACATAATCTACCGTCATCCTGCTGTAACCACCCAGAAAATAATTGGAAGTGATTCTGAAGCCCACTTCTAAATCGTCAGCGCGTTTTCTCTTTTTGGTATCAGAATTCATTTTCATTTATAGAAGACGGAAATGAAATAGTTTTGTTATTTACTAATCAGCATTTGTCTCGAATATTTCACATCAGTGTAATAAATTATTGTTCGAGTTCTTTCCTCTTAAGGACAAAGTGTCCCTGAATATATTGATTTTTGGAGAATGGAGGATTCTTTGCCATATCGGATATTTTTTTTTATCATTGTCATCAATTTCCTGAACTCCCCGAAGAGGTGTTCAGATTGCACTACCCGATTAAGTTTACATTATAATTAATCTCCTATCAATAATTTTCCTCCAAATCAATCCATTACTTGTGAACATCTGAAATTGCCATATCTAACATTTTATGCTTTTAAGGCACTTCTGACCGAATCACTCAACCTAGACCTTGGTCTTCCTCTGGATCGCTTTCCTGCCATCTCGGCACCAAACGCCTGTTTTACTAAACGTTCCTCACCCCTTCTATTTATGTGGTCATACCACCTAAGATTAGCTCTGCTTACACATTTTTGAATGCTCGCAATGGCAAGGTCCTTTCTAATGTCTTCATTTTTAATATGATTCTGCCACTGATGCCATCGGTTCACTCTCTTAATTTTTATCTGAATCATCATATCTGTGGTCCTTAGTCTTTGATTGAGTGCTTTATTTCTAACCAACTCTCTGATCCATAATTAAAAACTTGTTTAAACACTGCCTTGTATACTGCTGGTTTGGCTAATTTCTCTCTTATTACATATAACTTGATTCAGTTAGCTACCCATCATACCAGCTTTGCTTCTCTGTTGTCTACTTCCAGATCTAACCTGCTATCTTCGCTAAAAATTGTGCTAAATAGCTGAAATATTATTTGTTCTATAAGATCACCATTCAGAATTCATTTGAAGTTTTCTATGCATGGCCTATCTGCATAGTTTTGGTCTCTCTCTCTTTTTTTTTTTTTTTGCTGTTTTCATTCTAAATTTGTTACAGTTGTTATTCAATTTAGTCAGTGAATCTTCCAGACTTGCACTAGATGCGTTTAGGAGTACAATAGCATCTGCATAAAGCAAAGAGCTACGTTTTACATCTCCAATGCTAATATCAGGCTTAATTTCATTTTCTTGCATAATGCGATCCATATTGTTGATGAATAAGAGTGGAGATAATGTGCATCCTTGTTTTACTCCTGATTTTGCATCGAACTATCTTCCTGTATTTCCTTCAATATTAACTGCTAACTGAAAACATAAATTATACTATGTATTGCTCTGTATAATATTCCATTCACCGCATATAATTCTAGTGTTTTGAAAATCTGAGCGCCTTCTTTTTCCTCTGAGCACTTTGTCGTATGCCTTCTCCAGATGTACAAAACATAAGCACAGATCCTTGTCATATTCCTACGATTTCTCAACTATTTTTCTAAAAGTGAAAATCTGATCATGACAACCTCTATGTGGCCAGAATCCAGTTTAATATTCTTCAAGTTCCACAATCTTTCTCAACCTCTTTTCAAGTATGCTTGCATAAATCTTACCTGGAATACTTAGCAGAGAAATTTCTGTATAATTCTAACATTCCGTTTTATTCCCTTTTTATAGATGGGTACCATGAGGGCTCCACTCCAATCATCAGGAATCACCTTCTAACCAGGAACTCTGAATTTTGCAGTGTAGTCATTGCAAAATTTTTATGCCTCCATACTCGAGCATTTCTGGTCGAATATCATTTACTCCAGCTGCCATTAAAATTTTCCAGTTTTTGACAGCTTTTTCTATCTCAAGTATTGATACGTACTCCTCTTTGCATTTCTCCTGAAAATTCTCTACGACTGTTCTGTCACTGCTTGGTTCGTTTAACAGGTTTTCAAAGTAATTGCTACAGTTATATTGGATATCCTTGTCTTCAATTTTCATTTCACCTTTATCATCTTTGATTTCTTTTAGAATATTCTTTCCTCCATTTCGAAGCTTCTTCAATAGCCTTCAGACAATTTTGCCACCTAATTGATATTTATTTTCTGTACTCTTTCAAAGTCTTACGATGAGTTTTGTTTAGCTACTTTTAAACACAGCTCACGTCTCTTACATTTTTCTCTGTATTCTTTTATGGCGTTTGAACTTATTTTCTAGGAACTTTTGGTATGTTTGTTTTTCTTTTCTAGGACTGCTTGTTTAACGTCTAGCCTCCACCATGGTGTTTTTGTTTTTTCTATCCTTACAGACAACTTCACCATATATCTCCCTAGCTGAATCAATCAATGTCTTCTTCTTCAGAGTTTGCTACTACGACCCCAAGGTTTGGTTCTTGTTTTCAATTTGTTTCATTTTTTCTTCAATAATGCTTGTATAGTTGAGTTCTACAATTTACTCGTAAAAGTTGCCGAATTTTGATTCTTTTTAAAACTTTGAAATTGGAAGTGACTAAGTAATAGTCACTTCCGATTTAAAATTCTGTACACTCTGCCTGTATCCTGAACGAGCATGAAAATATCACTATCAATAATGACGTAGTCAATGAAGTTTTTCTATTTCTTGTGTCTTCTCTCCATATGAACTTGTGCACCTGTTTATGTTGGAACATGGTGTTAGTAACGACTGATCTGTGTCCTGAGCATAAGACCAGTAAATACTTATTATTATTAGCTTTGCCTTTTTCTCCAAATTTTCCCCAAACGTTCTATATACCTGGTGTGATTCATTTCCTACTCTGCTGTTCAGATCTCCAACAAGGACCATTTTTTCCATTTTCTTTATGTCAACTGTTTGTTATTATGACTCAAAAAATTCCTCTATTTCTTCCTTTGAAAAACCTTCTTTCAGACCATAGGCAAATAAGGTTCATTGTCCATGTTCGCATTTTGAATTCTGCTCACATAACTCTAATCGAAACTGTCTTCCAATCAAGAAGTTTCTCTTCATGTTTGGTGTTAATGCTATCGCTACTCTTTCCTTTCCTTGATCATTATTTCCTGAAAATAATACCCTATATTTATTATTTAGCAAGATCTCATCTATTTTTGTCTTCTTCGTGTCAGCAATGCCAATTATGTGTACATGGTACTTTTCCAATTCTTCTGCAAATTCGATTAACTTTCAATTAATAATCCTTATATTGATTGTTTCTATCTTCGTTCTTTTGTTGTTGGGTTTATTCTTCTTCTTCTTCGTTCTTTTGTTGTTGGGTTTATTCTCCTTCTTCTAGATGGTGAGTTCGAACATGTTCCATGACTTTTCACTGTTTGCTCTGATTCCCTGAAAACAGCGGAGGTCTTGTGTAACCGGGCGACGCTCCGTCCAGCATGAAATCTCATCATTTTGTACTATCATATGCATTTGTGATTTAAGCCAATACAGTTCAGTTTGATCGGCTAAGTCCCAAATTGGCAGCCCATCCTCCTTTCAGTACCAGAATATACTTACTAACAGGGCGTGAAAGTGAGGATTGGATATTAGGTCAGAAGCCTCAGTCGGTTCTCTGAGGAACCGACTGAGGCTTCTGACCTAATGTCAGAAGCCTCAGTTTTTTTATTTTAATGGTGAGTGCTCATTTCATTTCCCTATTAAAACTATCGCTTTCCTTTATCAGTTTTCTTAGCTACGTTCTGTTTGAAATGCTTTACAGATGACGTAAATTCTGTTCCTGAGTGTAAGAAAATCCAGTTTAATGGCTTCCGCTTTGTACATGAAGGCCTATCAGGAGATGATAAAGTCATAATGCGGTTCTTTGGATGCAACTTTCATCCATTTATTGCATCAGAAAGGAAATTTTTGCTATTTCATCCGCTGCATTGATCGCAAGTGGAACTGCACATCGCTGCAGTTGAATAGCAAATCTAAGTCCTTGTTGGATGAGAAAAGAAAAGAAAGTAAACTATTGTTTTCAGAGTCATAGCTGTTCATTTCCTGGAAATATTTCTTTCATAAAATACAATATTTATATGCACACGTGGTATGACAATGTTCATTAGAAACAATTAATAGGATATCGTGTTTCGGCTTTATTTTTTATTCATTACTGAAGCTGGTTTGGGAATATATTTACACAATACAAAAAACCTTCTGCATAATTCAAATACTACATCTCTCTGCCTTTCTTATGTCTAATATTAGGACTAAATTAATTTTAGATAAATCATGTTTGGGAATATTTAATAAATTCTTTGCGAAGATGCAGCCAAGGAGGACAAATACGGGAGTGAGGGGAGTAAATCAGAATTTAGACAATTACTGATCGATTTTGATCTTTCAAGAATTGTATTACAGCATTGCAAGTTTTAATTTGTATGATATTCAATAAATGGAGTTTCATTTTTGTCATTTAAAGTAAGTTCAGTCATTTTCACTTTGATTTTGAGATCTCGCTCTCTCTCTGGATTCGCCGTTTTCTTATGACTTGTGCAAAACTAACGTCATAAGATATGAACGAAATCTGTCCACAAACGTCAGAACAAAATTGTGTTAAAATGCAAGTAGTAATGAAAACGAAAGAAAGTAGAAAAGAAAGAAAACCCACTTTTTTATATACACGGCAACAACAAACGTGAATATGAGGGCTAGTTTCTTTTCGTTCTCTGGTCCATCGATTCACTGATCTCTTAACGCATTTTTCGTACCAAAGTAGATGGTTCATGATGGTTCGGATCATGGACATCCACTTCGTAATCGTGATCTTATTACATCACCTGGCGGTCAACCCTGCAGATATGGGCCTAATGATTACATCACGAACAAGCAAACAACTCTTTCAGCTAGAAGCTTCTAAGCGTAATTAGCGAACTTATCATCTCATCGAATAAGGAGAAGAGAAGTTATTCAGCGTCCCACTAACAGCCTTGTCATCATTGAAATTTTTGATTTTGAAATTGTCTGCTTAATCTTCGAATTTTAACTTCAGTCAACGATGAAGTAACGAATGAATTGGTGTATGATGATATAACAGCCATGTGGCTCATATAGAAATGTCCGGCAGCATCGTATTTAAATTGTTATATTTCCACTGGTTTTATGGAACTTTTAATTTTGTTTATTCAGTAAATTCAACATTCTCCCTGGCCAGTTTGTGTTCCAAGAAGAAAACTCAGAGACAGAAACCGACTACAAACGACAGAAGGATAATCATCAGATGAGACTGGACAACTCACCATCACTTGAAAAGGCTTTATAAAATTTTTTCGCGTCTTACACGAGTTTCAAATTCAGGTCATTCCAAGAGCTTCTTCGCTACCAGTTCAGTTACGAAAGCACATGACTTGAATGGAATGAGATTTTGATCTTTCCTTATCACTTTTCAAATTTGTAGTGGCAGTCGGAGGGGAGAGAATTTCACTATTTTGAATCCTTCAGTGTACCTACTGAACAAGAAGGGAGAATTCAAGTTTGTAGCGCAAATTGCTGCTATTTTTGTACTATTGTACTTAACAATTCAGGAATATGTTCCCTCTACCCAAACGAGCAGTAAATGAACTGGCGCAATTGACTGTATGGAAATACAACGTAAAATAAATTCAGCCTAGCGAACTTAGTATGCGTTTCCAGTTAAACTCATATTGGATCCAGCTTGGCATTAATAAACTGCCATCTTTATGTCAAATCGCAGTCCAGCTTTACATCACTGGATTTTTCGTGTATTCAAGACTGAGAGTTCCTTGAAAACACATGTATTTCACGCTTTCGGCACTTTTAAACATCATAAACCGATATCTGCTTAAGTCCAAGGAAAGCCTATTAAGAAGTCGCGAATGTATTAAACTGTCGATTGCCACACGGTAAACACACTGCAAGAAGACTCGAAACCAGAGTAAAAGTGACAGGACCCTTAAAGCGAACTCCACCAAATGTGCCTTGTGATGGGTGGGATATACAAGATTTAGTCGTCTTTTAATTCGCTATAAGAATTTAAATAGAAAGCTCCATCGCTTTCAAGATATATCAATGATCAACTGTACGTCCGCAAGCGCGTTGCCTGTTCTGATCTTCGGTCCACATGTAGTTGTTGATGTTCTTTTAAATTACAGCAGAAGATACTACATGTAAAGACCGGTTAATTATGTGAATTAACTGTGTTGTTCTGGCCAGTTTGCCTAACTTGTGGAATCAAAATTCGAGTGCCAGAAGAAAAACACTTTAACCCACACAACATCATAAACCTTTCCCAGATTTTTAACTTTCAACAAGGCGAGTTTTACAATTGCGATCTCGAACGTTGCGCTCTGATCCACGTCAAGGGGGCTCATTGCACACTTGATTAAGAGCTGAGTGTGCAAAGAAAGATTTCTGTTGAAACAGGCCAGAAAAGTTGCGATGACTCGTCTGCGGCTCTAAACAGCTCTTGAACATTTAGCTGCTATGGAATTCTTTGTATGTGGGTTCGCTCGCGTGCACGCAACCTCCTTCTGTATGTAACCGTGATTTCACGTTTATCATCGTAGTTCTCTTTTTAAGTGTTGCTATTCTGGCAGCCATTCTGGTGCGAGGCTTGACCTTTGCTAAACTTTCCCCTGCAGAATTTCGGGAAAAAATAAATTTGAACTACTAACCCTCTTACACAGACTAACGAGCACGCACACGTTAAAGAGAGAGAAGGAAAAAAATGAAAGTTAACAAAGTGCCTTGAGGCAATCTCTTCGTCCAATCAATTAATGCTGAAGGCCGTCGTAAAAGTAATTTCTTGCGATCGTTCACAGCCTCGCGCTCTTATACATATGACAGCATTGTCCAATTTGTTGAGGCCAACATTTACGTACTCCCAGGGATGAGTACAAAAACGGAACAAAATGCATTAAAGCCAAATACACTTCATTCCTATTAATAAAGCAAAGAATATAATTTCCGCAGAGAGAATCCTCATTCTCATTCTTGCGGAAATTCAACGCAAGAAACCTTCCAAAATGCAAATACGGCACTTAATTTCTCGAGGAAGTGGCATTCATTTAAAATGTGAGAAAAAAATATTAATCAAAGCGAATGGTGTATAATAATTTCTATATAACTTTAGTAAAATCTTTCTAATTCAACTCAGCCCTGTAACTCATCACCAAATGAAGAACTAATCTGTATCGAATGTCAAACTAGTAGTGAAAACTACTTTTAGTTTTCCTGCCAGTCGTGAATGCAACCACAAATGTTCTAAGTTCATCCGGCTGAAAAGAATAATTTCATCATCGAATGAAAAGTCTGATTAAGTTCCTCGAATACATACAGAAACTCAAAAACCAAGTTAACTCCAATATTTGAGTATTTTTTTATATTGAGCCCGGTTACATGTTAAAATTACACGGGACAAAATTACACTGGATAAAATTACATAGATAAAAATACACTAAGAAAAAATTAAAATTACACAAATTTGAATATTCACACCGAAGTTTTTTACTTTAGAGTTTTTACATTTTTATGATGAATTTTATATTTATTTTGAGATAAGAGTTCCGATACTTTTGTAATACTTTATAAGACCTACCTGTTGACTTTAATTCGATTAAAATATTGGTATTTTGTTGTCAAATTAAACACAAACTTTCTTAATATTGCAAAAATTACTTTTTTTTTAAAAATAATAAAAAAACAAACACTAAGTCATATAAGCTATACAACATAAAAAATCCAATCGTCTATTAGTCGTAATTTTTTTACAATATTTGAAATACGTTGTTTTAACTAAATGTACCTACGAAACGTCCTGGGTTTATTTGACCAGTTAAATGCTGCAAATAGTTTGTATGTTGTAAAGATAATTCTTTAACAATGTTATCCAAAAATTCTCAAACAGTTGGATGGGAACACTGAAAGAGAGACTCAAGTCCATACTACCATCCTTCAATACAATTTGTAGTTCTAGCTGTACAGTTGGCTGCAGAGTGTCTATGGTTCCCAGTAGAAATATTGAATAGAGGTTATCTATAAGTGCCGTTCCTGAGCTGTCGACCTCGAATATATGTAAGTTCGAAGTAAAGGATAACTTGCTCGATTTGTTCATTATATTCGTCTAAATTAGAGAACAGATCAGCAACTTCTAGAAATGTTTCTAACCCTTCTTCTTCTGGCAAACGTGCAAGTGATTGTAACATTTTAATGTGTACTGCAAATGACTGATTGGAGTCATATAGAGATTTTAGTCCACATTCATTTACTTTGCGTATAATAGATTGTGATAAGTGGAAAAAGCAGCCACCAATTTCGATGTTTTCAAACACGGTACGGAAAGCATTCATTGCTGCTATTTCAAAATCGGTCAAAATGTTTCGTGGTCGAGCTTGAGTCATTTTCTCCAGTAACATGTTCAGCATCTTCACGTATATTTCTTCCTTTTTCCCTGGTAGAAGAGCCAGTAGACAAGGAAAAGAGACGCCTGAATCATACTGGACATTGATACTGTATAACTGATAATATATTTCTGGAACCACTTTAAATGTACCATCTGCTAGTCAAAAATCGTTAACTACAAGTTGATCTAGAAGAGTCTTGTGACCAATTAGTATTATACGTTCTGGATCTTCTGCCCGGAATCAAGAATAATCCATTTAGAGTACTTCTCTGGTATTTCAAAATTTTTGTTATCTGGATTTGATGGAACGTTTCCGATTGTTTTAGCTTTGGATCTATTTAATCGCCTCGTCATGGAGTTCTTCTTCGGTAGGCACATTTTTAATCCGTCTGATGCAGTCACTAAACGGTTAGCTATAATTGCACGAACCGTTGCGCCTGGATTCGACATTTTTCTTTTCATTTGATTTGCAAGTTGATGAGCTTCAGATTCAAAAGTCCTATTAACATGACAGTGTTCTGAAGACTCACGGATAATCTTATTGTCTCTGGTATGGATCAGCGATCGACAATGTAAAGTTCTAAACTTTGCACGACGCCAATCAATAGTTCCGATAGCAGTTTCACGGTGACGAACAAACTCGAATTCTTTGTAAATTATAATTTTACTACCTTTATTACTAACGCCTTACTCAAAATCAGCCCCATGGGTAAATTAAAAATTAATTTTAAAAATTTAATCACGAAATTTATTAACTCGCATGTTATCCACTAGTTGTATTACGAGTCACTAAACTAGAACTGAAGAATGTAAGACAAAAATGTACTTATATACCTTCACCCAAACAATTCTTAGAAATTCTTGAGCAGTTCATGGTGATTAACAATTGTCGATTGGTTTTAAATAGGAAATTATTCCTTGTAAATCTGAAGTAAGTACTAATTAGGATAGCTAATTAGTACATCATTTTGAGTTTCCAATTTAACCACCTCCCTAATCCCCTTGCCCAAATCTGCACTAGTGATTTACCCCTTGCTGGTTATAAATTTTGTACAATTTTTGGTACATTTTATTTTATGTGTAATTTCTTACTCGTGTATTTTTTCCTTTTAATTTTTTTCTTAGTGTATTTTTATCTATGTGTAATTTTTTCTGTTTTTTCCTCCCTGTGTAATTTCTTAATTTCGAAATTACTTGTGTAAATATTTTCCTATTTTTCCTTTTAATTTTTTTCTTAGTGTGTTTTTATCCATATGTAATTTTTTGTTTAATTTCTTAATTTCGTAATTTCTTACTTGTGTATTTTTCCTTTTAATTTTTTTCTTAGTGCATTTTTATCTATGTGTAATTTTTGCAGTGCAATTTTATCCCATGTAATTTTTTCCTATGTAATTTTGTCCTGACACGGTTGAGCCCATACACGAGAGGTTGGTTGGTAGATCAACCTATAGTACATTAGTACAGTGTATGGGTTGGGAAAGAAGGCACTTGTTCACATTGGATTTGAATGACTGTAGATTGTATTTCTTAGGGAACACATCAAGGGAAGACTGTTTCATAGTATAGCAGTTCCAGAGATGGAGGAGGAGGAGAATAAATATGTTCTGTGGGTTTCAAGGCTCACTGTGTAGGGACGTTGAGAAGCAGAAGCTGTACGGGTTCCAACGAGCTTAGTACTAAGTGGGGGAATTATTGATGCTACTTCGAATGAGCATTTTTCATGGAAATTGTAGAAACCATATAGTGCAGTGACCGATCGTCAGTGCGAAAGTGAGGGGGGGTGAGTTGGTAAGAGAGGTCATTCACAAGTCTGATTGCTCTCCTCTGTATTGAGTCGAGCATTTTGAGGGAGCTTTTGGAGGCCCCATCCCATATGTGGGAGCAGTATTCGATGATTGGACGGATTTGTGATTTGTATAAGGTTAACAGCTGTTCAGAGATGAAGCAAGGTCTTGAGCGAATGATAAATCCTAGTTTTTTAGAAGCTGCGGATGCAATGATTGTGATGTGTTTATGGCAGGAGAGACTTGATGACAAGATAATTCCAAGAAGAGAAATCTCAGATTGTCTGGAAATTTGGGTGTTGTCAAAAATAATATTGGGAAAAATGGTTCTGTTTTATGAGAAATAAGACAGTACTGGGTTTTATTTGCATTGAGATTGACTGGGTTATCTGAACCCCGTTGGAGGATGGCTTGGAGCTCTGAAATGAGGGCAGTGGTGGATACTGTTCTGTAGGTTGAGGTGAGTTGTGCGAAGTAAGGTTTATCAAACTAAAGGGAGGAGTGTAATGTGTTGCCGTCTTCAAAACTGTGTATTGGGATGGAGGTAAGCTGAAGTAGGTCATTGATATACGAGTATGATAATCGTATAGTATGAAGAGGTTGGAAAGAGGACAGAACCTTGAGGAACCCCGGCATTAGTTGAATGGTGAGAGGATAAGGAGCCATCCCCACCACCACGCATAGTGTGCATCCAGACAGAAAGCTTGCAATCCAACTGCAGAAGTCTCGAAACAAACAAAACGATGGCACTTGCTTAGTAATACCTTATACCAGACCGGGTCAAACGCATTGGAGATATCACGTCCAACCGCTTGGGATTCGCCAAACTTCTCCATGGCATTTGTCCAAAGATGGGTGATATATGTGAGCAGATCTCTTGTTGATCGGCGGCGGCGGCGGAATCCATATTGGCATTCGTTTATTATACGGGTAGCTTCAAGGTAGTGTAGGAGTTGGGAATTGGTGATTTTTTCCATTACTTTAGACAGAACTGAGGTGAGCAAGATGGGGCGGTAGTTGGACTGGAGTGACTGTCTCCCTTCTTGGGAATGAGTTGAATATAGGCCAATTTCCAGTATGTGGGTTAGATACCAGTGCAGTAAGGCAGTGTATACATAAGCTACATAGGACAGGAGATAGTTCTGATTCGCAAACCTTCAAGACAATTGGAGGAATGCCGTCAGGGACAGGAGACTTTTTTGTGTCTAATTTGGACAGTATTTTACTGATCTCTTTCGGGGAAAAGCATAGAGTGGGCATTTTATGTTGGACATCTGGAAGTTGGTTGATATTTGCCATTGTCAATTATGCGTGCTTTGGAAGCAAAGTGTGAGGCGCCAGAAGAGTGTTGTTAATTGATTCTGTAAGTTAATTTCAATTAACAACAATTTTACAGAATCAGAAACTTCCTGTAGTTATCCAGTCAAACATGTAGCAAACCTGAGGAAGGAAGTGAAGAAATAGTGCTTGTGGTACCACCATGTCAAGACAGGGCAGCCATGCCGAAACGTTTTCATTTTCTTTATCGCAAAGTAGTACAATCGAGTCTCTCGAAAGACACAGATGTTCGTGAAGATTGCTTCTCTTTACGATCTTGTGCACATTCTTTATCGCATAACGCTTTTTTGGCATGCGAATCTCACCATCAAAAGATTTCAAAATCCTGTCACATATAACAGACGGCGGATTGCCTTAGAGTTAAGTAATTAGTTGACTTTTCCCCATAAACCAAACTGAGAACTTTTTACAGCCAATGCAGGCATCCTACACTGATGACCAAAATCCAAGATATAATACTATTTCCGAAGATTATAACCGCAAATTCAAACAAATCAGCTTTTGGCAATTTGTATAGTTGACAATTTCGAGTAGAAAGCGGACACAGATTCAAATTTTCGAATCACGCGCAAAGAGGCCACGCGGTATCACTCAACAGGATAAAAGGCTGCAATAGCAAGTGTTTGAAGGAAGCTCTTTTCGCGAAGGAATAAAACTGCAAATTTGGATGTCTTATAATGTCCCAAAGACATCTAGATTTGACGCGCGGAACAATTATTGGAACGCTTGAAGAACGCCGCATAATTACTGATATTGTCAAAGACCTTGCATTATATTCAGACTCTAAGCAGCGTTTCAGACCAAAGAAATGTGTTCCAGGCTTTGGAAATAAGGTCGCCCTTGGCCTACCACCAAGCATGGCGGCTCCATTCAAGCACAGGTAGGCGGATATCTTGACAACCGGACAGGACACCAATAGGCCAATGTATCTTTACAGATGAAAGTCGTCATTGCCTTTCATGCGATTATAGACGACATTGGATCTGGCATAAAAGTGGTACTGCTTAATATCGCGAGAATATTCTTGAAAGGGGAAAGATACGGCGGTACTGGAGACATGATGTGTGGGAGGCATTCTGCTTAATCGATGCACTAAGCTACACGTGCTGGAATAAGGGACTATGACTGGTGAACGATATCGCAACTAAGTTCTTCAATGTCATGTTCGATTGTTCAGTGCTGTAGGCGAAGAATTCATTTTCATGGATGACAGTGTCACACCACATTGCGCACGAGCAGTGGAGATACTTCTGGAGACCGAGGATATGAATCGAATCAAGTGACCAACACGCTCCCCAGATCTCAACTCCAAAGAAAGCGTTTGGATAGGCGCATTACTGCTCGAAATTTCCCTTCAGGAAACAAATAAGGCCTTATCCTTGCTCTGAAGGAGGAGTGGGCCAGTTTGCCTCAAGAAGTTCTGAATCACTCGGCACTAAGAGTGGTACGGCGTTATGAGAGCTGCATCGCAGTTCGAGGTGGACATATTCCATACGGAAATGTCTCTGCATAGTTTTACTGTAAGCGATGCACACTAATTCCTTAACTACGTCCACAGGAAATTTGTGACGTTTGCCAAACACATACTGCAGTTTAATTTGTACGAAATTTATAAACGTTTTGTGTGATATAATTTATTAGTATGCTGGCAATAAATTTATGCCTACATTTGGCTGTATTCATGAAAAGATTTTCATATTTAGGTAAAATGTAGTTCGGTTTTAGTTTTTGGACACCAGCGTATATATGGGTAAGAGAGGTGATCTCCCGCAGAGCAATAAAACTCTCATCGTTTGTTTTTAAATAAAAATGCTTCGTGTGCTATCCTCTCCATTACAGTTTGCAGCTGATTGATTCGCATGTCTAATACGGATTTCATGAACTCTGGATCGGTCTATGTCGAAGGTTTCTCACTCAGTAGTTTCTGAAATTTGGAGTTCCACTAATAGCGACAAAATAGGTCGTAAAAGTTTGGAGCATTCCTTCCATAAATATTGAGCCATTCGTTAATAGTTGAAATGACACTTAGCTGCTGCTAATTAATCGCAGCTTTCTGCGTGATTATCCTTTGAGCTGCCTTTTGACTTTAGAAGTCTGATCAGTCGTCAAAAAGAAATCCTTTGCTCCAAAATGTTGTAATTTTAAGTATGCTTAGAATAGAAACACCCATTCAAGTATATTTTACAAGTGTGCGGTACTGAAAAATAAAGTTTCGGAAGATGGAGTAGTTGACCCGAAGCATGTTTTCGTAGTGCCTATTGAACTCGTCGATAAATTAAAACAAAAAGTGAAGAAGTAATCTGGTTTCAGCATATGAAGTGTCTGTTCATTAGGAGCAAATGAAACGTCTCTCTTATAGAACAAATCTCATTAGAAATAATCAAAGAATTGGCGAAGCGATGGCTATTGTGACCCAATTGTTTTGATGTCTTTCAAGGACTTCGAGAAAAATCTCTGCGGGAAGATGAAGAGAGAACTGCCGATAATTGCATAACGTTGGTAGCCAATAGATTAGCGCGCAACGACTTCGATTAGAGATTGCCTTGAGGGTATTTTCACCAAACCTTGCTCCTTGAAAGCAATGCGTTGCATAATTCTCCTTTCATCTTAAGATCGCATTAATGTTGTTTATGCCTTTTTTGTGATACGTGTGGATGAATTTTTCTTTCTGTTGCGGCTGTGAAATATCGAGAGAAATTATGATACAGAGGATTTTAAAAATAATTTTGTAAGTGATATTTATGGTTGTCTTAAAACAAGCTCGTTAGCATATAAAGACACGATAAGTAATAAAGAAAGGGGGGGGGGGATTACTAGGAGTGTTATCCCTTGGACGTCGCGTAGAATGACAACTATCATTTTCTTCTCTGGTATGATCTTTCATTTATCCTTTCTACAGTAGAAAGGGTACAAAACTGTAGAATATAGACCCCCGAAGCTTTGTGCCAGACCCAATCAGATGACTGAAATACCAAGAGCGCATGTCTTGGTATTTCCACGACCGCAATGTCTTGGCGTGGTTCCCAAACTTATTTGGCTAACCGTCCCATTTTCCAAAAACAATTATTCAGCATTCCGCCCCACCTGGAAACTACTTTCTTTTCTAAGACCTGACCAGCTCTATCTGATACATTTAACAGAAAATCGGATGTAAATTGGATCAGCAGTTCTCGAGTTTTAAGCGAACCAACAGATTGATACAGAAACAAATTTGCGTTTTATTATGCATAATAAATTCATCACCTTGGAACTGAACTTATAAATCTATTTAGTGAAATCAACAAAAGAAGCATAAATTGCACGTAAACGAAGGAAAAGTTGTAGCTGAAAATTTAATAACACTATTAAAATTAAGAAAGCAAACATAAATTGCATATATGTAAAAATCGCACATAAAATAATAAATAACGATCAGTAATATTGAAAACATTAAAAGGAGGAGCCTGGTGTTCTGCTACCAATTTATTGATATTTGGCTCTATATTTGTCAGCAGCATTCTTCAATCACTGCCATCTCCTATTTGCAGTCGGTTTCTTTTTTTTTTTTTTAGTTAAAAGATTTGTGACCACACTGAACCCACGTTTCCGCTAAATATGATGACGGAAATGCGATTAAAAACTTTTTATTAATCCCACAATCCAGGATAAAGTATGGGCATCTGCTTTTGCAACCAGAACTGTTGGTACCCGTTTTTGAATTTTAATTTCAATTCCTCATTTGTTGTTACTTCTATCAGTTCTTCTTGTATTGTAAACCCAATCGGGTATTTTCATTTCAAGCATATCTTCAAATAGTTGGTTGAAATCACAATGGAGAGCCTGCAAGTGCTGACAGTAGCTGAGCACGTCGTCATCACATTTTTCCACTGTTATTAGATTTGGAAACTGGCTGAATTCTCCTTGTCCACAGTTTCGTTTGTACTGGACAAGTTCTGACACAAACATAGAAATGACAGCTTTTGCTTTTCTTAAATTCAGCTCATCTCCTTGGAACCGTAGATTTGTTTCATTAAATTTGTTAAACAAGTCGGTGAAATAAGCTATGTCACCTTTGAAATTAACCAAGTTGTCTCGTAATCTCGTAAAAAGTTCGTTTTCTAAAACCTGTAGCACTGAGTCAAAGAGTTTATAAAATCGATTCAAACAGGCCCCCCATTGATAGCCAACGAACTTCCGTATGAAGCAGCAGCTGCTCCATCAGAAGTTCGTTGGATTGAAATTTTGTATTGAAAACGATGAAATTCTTCATAGTTTTCAATACAAATTTGTCCAAACAATTTGTCATTCAATGAATGACTTTCGATTTTGTTGACAGCTGTAATTACATAATGTAATGACCTGTGTAGGCGATCATTCGGGTATTTGACAACTAAATGTTGACGATGAATCACACAGTGCGCAGCGAATAACACATTTGCCATCACCTCTTTGAAATACGCAATAAAACTGCGAAAGTGCCTTATCATCGCCGGAGCAAAATCAGTAGCAACTGATAAGATATTATTCAGAAGGATTTATTTTTTCTCTAAAAAAAACTCTTCCAATGCATGAAATATCGATTCTCCTTTAGTGTCACTTAGCATATTTTTAGCAAATAATAATTCTTGGCAATTTTTTTCTTCTTTTATGTATTATCGTACATATGCTAAGGCTTCATTTGCTGATAAAGTAGACTTGTCAAGTTATATAGAGAGCTGGGTTATAAATACTCACATTATGAGCCTTCTGGGCTATTTCATCAATTCTTCGTTGCACTATATTATTACTCAAAGGATTCTTGATAATATCAGAGGACGTATGACCTCACTAACAGCTGGTAGGCTTAGTTCTTCACCAATATTATGCGGTTTTCCGATTTAGCAATCAGTAAGGAAATGTTGTAAGAAGCGCGCAACCCCTCATCATGCAGTTCGGATGCTGCTGAAGGCATACCTGCCAATGTTGGTTGTTTCAAAAAATTTTTTCTTTAAGTGCTTGAAAATACAATAAATCATTATCATTTTTATCAGCATGAACTGTCGTCAAATGTTCTTCTAGTCCTGAAGGCGTCATAGATTCATTTTTTTAATAAACCTATTTTTGGCAAATCAGGCACATTGGAAAATATTTTGTTTGTAGGCGACTGAATAAAGCCGTATTTCAAATATTCGATATTATGTTGTCTACATTTCTTTTTTGATTCAGCCATGATATTTTCCGCAAAAAAAAGTTAAATTTACAAAATTGTTAGAATGCAGTTTTTGACGTACCTATAGTAAATTATTTTTACAAGAAAATGTATAACAAAACTCACGTGAAACCCGCTGTTCTATTGGAACAACAATAACTTGATTTGTGTGTAATCCGTGTAAGGTACCGACTCTGTATCTAATATGCACTACATAAAATTGCTAACTGCGTATCAAACAATTCAGAAACAGTCTAAAACTGATTTCATACGTATTTATAGTATTCTAAAACCGATATAGTAATATAAAACTGATTTCTCACGTATTTGTAGTATTATACAGTGAAAACGTCATAACATGCACATGTTCCTGCTCATGCTTACTGGACTTGTAAAATCCCGTCCACTTGAAAGTGCGTGTCTGCCAACACTTTGCTTGTTAGGACCTGTCGTCGGATTTCAACGCCGATTGGCTGTAACTTGCATTTTGTACGTTTCCTTGGAAAATAAAGCAACCAACACGATCTTTTCTTACGGTATACAACAGTTATATCATCAAAATGTTTGATGATAATTTTTTTTCAGCACCTAACTTTTGTCCTTTATAGTTTCACTGCCCTCTTACTTCAATTCAACGCCCCATTTTGCTCATGAGGCCACTACTTACCCCCTGGATCGTTCCAGCGCCTCCAGTGGGACGGTACTTTTAAACCAGTGGTTCCGAAAGGAACTACTGGTTTAAAAGATCGACTGGATAGAGGGTACCATAATCCATTTCAACCCTAATTTGCAGGTGATGAAAAAGTTAGCTGTTCTTGACGTTCTTGAATTTTGAGAGAATCAAAGAAAGGCATTTGAACACGTGTCTGTTCACTTTTTATTTTTGAATGAGATCAATACATACCACTTGTTTCCATGCTTTTGGATATTATATGTCAGTTGAGCTTAAGGATTGAAAGGGAGATACAGGATCATTGTTCACGCAGGAGCACAAGTTTTTAACTCACTAAGAAGGTTCCAACAAATCATCAAGATGCAATGATTTGTTCATACTCAATATATTCATAATCTTTCTGACGAAATGCTGTAGCAATAATGAATCGAGCTGTTCTTGGATACACAGAAAGTAAATTGCCATGGTTATCAATGAAGGAATTAGCGAATGAGAATGCTGCCAGGAAGTTATTTCTATCATTTAGTGATACCGTTTGTTATGATACAATTATAGCAACAGATGGCACCATTGAAAGGCAGAATGTGCACCCAACTGCCCTTGCAAGGGGCCAGAGAAGGTCCTATTGACATTTCAACGGGACGCAAGTTTCTGGTGGGCAGTTTCTAGATCACATTTTGATTTATTAATAGCATTCTTGCAGATGTTGCAACCTTCAATTTACAACAGTGGTTGGGTTTCGGTCTCAAACCATGTTTGAGTTTTTCCCTTTGATTTCTCAGACAGACTGACTGGATATCCAAGGTTTGGGCAGTGGCGAAGGCAGTCAGTATTTCAGTAAGAATTATTTATCTTATTAGGACTGAGCAGTATTTGGATCAGGAGAACCAAAATTGTAGTCCGCCCTTTAAAAAGAGGAAAAATGTCAAAGAGGTTGGTTTGTTACTTGCGTAGGGACAGCAACAGCCATATTAAGCCATTACAAATGTCACAGCATTGACATTTGTAATGTAACAAAAAAATAGATAAATAAGTAAATATCATATACCACAAAACAAAATTAGAAAAAAAAAAAAAAAAAATGAAAAATATCATATTATTTACATACTAGGGGGACTCTGGCGCCCAACCCCCCTAGTTCCGGACTGGTAGGCCGGTTTTCCTTGAATTCTGATGACTCAAATTTTGAAGAATCACACTCAGGGTAGCCCCTGAGTTTCAAAACATTTTAAATAACTTCACTAGAAACGTGACACAAAAAGGTTTCATAAAAAGGCTTATCAGTTTATATCTATAGGGTAGATTCTTTAAATTGTATTTATGATCAATTGCGTTTCTATAAACTGATTCCTTCCAAAAAGTTAAAAACATACCACAAGAAGTGGAAGAATGGTAGGAAGTACATTATAAGATTTATTGCAAAACTTCAGCAGATAGGCATATGAAAAAACTATGAAGTCTATATTGTTAAGAAGAGAGAGAAAAAATAGCAAACATTCCCTCAACAGCTTTCGTACTAACCCATAGAGCAGTGTCCCTGGGCGAAGCAGCGAATTATTGTTGTGCATTATATTTTAAAATAGGCGACCTTATTTTTTACGACACAAATACTTTGTAAGTACACGTACTGGCCACTGAATTATAAAGCTTTCTTCAGATCTACATTAACGTCACCTAAGCAGCTTATATGCAAAATATTTGGTCACGTGCGTCACTACGTGTCCTAAGCAAATATTTAAGAATGCTGTTCAGTGGGAAATCACAATGGGAAAAACAAAGGATCTTTCGGAGTTCGATAAAGGGCTTATTGTTGGTGCCCATCTGGCTGGAGCCACGATTTTGAAAATAGCAGAGCTGACTGGTTTCTCAAAAGATGATATATCCCGTGTGTTTAATCAGTGGAAAAATAATCCGCATTGCTTGTCTAAGAAGCGTAACTGCAATCCTAAGAGAGCATGTCAGGAAGGAGATTGTTGTCGTTTGAGAAGGCTTGTACGGACAAACAAAACTTCGTCTGTGTAGCAAATTGACCGAAGCGTTTAATCAAGGCTGGTCCAGAGCCCAATCCCACCGAATTATGCGCAGGGAATTGAAGAGGATCGGTACTGACAGTCAATGCGTATATGGAAACACAGTATTAAATAAAATTTCTAATTCAGGGACCGTTATGTCTAGTTTTGACCTTACTATTTAATAAACGTAACCCCTAGGTATTTACTGTGGCGTAAGGATATCCTTTAAAAAATTACTGATGCTCTAATGGCTCCGTGAAGCAAGAAACTTTGAGAAAACCTGTGGTAGAGTGTTGCATACATTCAAGTCGCCTATGAGTATGGGCTGTGGCAGTTGCAAAATGCGATTACCAAGGGCGATCTGAGTAATCTCCGAACCCAGTGATAAATGGAACATGTTGCAATAGAAAATCGCACTTACAAGTGAATGGCTATCACTTCCAGAGCAGAACTGGGTTCGGCACGTAGGAAAGGAGTATAGTTACCCACTATAATAGCAATTCTTCCATGAACAGGTTCATATTCATTTCTGTCCTTACCAATAATAATAAAATACCCTCAGGTGGGTACTTCAGTAAGTTTTAAATATGCAGACAAAATCTCCTGCAGACAAAAGCAATTGTAGTATCTGCAAAAGAACCTCGATATCGATATTTTGGGGAGCCACGATGATTCTACTGTTAGAATGTTCCCATAAAAGTGTGTGATTTTCGAAAGGCTGAGGTTATAATTTTGCCTGGCTGAAAAATAATGGTATATGTATGTGTGGAAGATGCATTTTGCTTGTTATTTCTATTATTCAAATCAAACTTTGATTAATAATGTACCCACAGTATCTGTACTTGGTTATGGTCCTGTGAGGGCAGTCGGCCCTGAAAAATATGACGGTGAAGGATTCATGCTCAAAGGAGTAGTTTGATTCGGCGTAAGTGATCACCAACCACCCAGTTACTCTTGGACGCCCGGAGTCCTACATGGAAGAAATGTGCTTGGAAATGGAAAGCCAGGGTGACCGGATTTTATACGCACACTGCAGTATGCCTTAGTCCCTGTTCCTAGACAGTGGGGAAGGCGACTTGCTGAAATACCGTTAACCCTTGCAGGCATGGGAACTAGCCGATTAACCATCTAGAACCCCTGTCTCGTAAAAACTAACAGGATCCCCCTCCCCTTTCCTGCTGCCCGCAGATCGCACCACCGGGCAAACACAGCGGCAGGACATTGGATCCCAACGGTGATGGAAGACAGGAAAGTAAAATCAGACTCAGGAGGGATAGAGCTCAGAATACGGGAAGAAAAGAGGAAGAAAGAAAAGGCCGGTATCACTGGGAGGTCCCCTCTAACACTATTATTGCTCCTCATGTAGGAGAATCAAGGGGGATGTTACACCGTTTGTCACCCTCTAATGGTAAATTATCTCTATTTGTGAGGATGAAAAACCCGTGTTTCTGGGAAGAAAAGTCCTGCCATCTCCGTATGAGACCAGCTATCACCTTTCGTAGAAAAACCCTTACAAAGGTTCTTCCAGTACCAAATCGAATTCGAACTCAGGTCTTTCAACTCAAAGGGTGTCGTCGATACTGATTAGGCTGCGAAGGCTCTAATGAATGGGTGAATATGTTCCGTGGAATTTCTGGTTTGACTTACCAAGCGGAGAAGTGACTGTGCTTTAACGAAAAGCGTGTTGACTAAGTCAGTGATGTTAGCATTGAATTGAGGATTATCTAACACTTGGTAGTACTTTGGTACTGTTGCCAGCTTTATCCGTAAAGTGTGAGTTGTGAATCAGAAGTATGATCACCTAATTGGATGGGTATTGGGAATATAGAGATTCAGCTTTACTCGTAGATAGTCGAAGAAGTTATTGGTTACACAATTTTGGAAAGCGATAGAAACAGTAAATGAAAGCAACAAAGCAACAACTCAGAACAGACTACTATGATTCATTAGCTGATTAAACCGAGAGCTTTAGGGATTCTATGCTGTTCTTCATGACCACCTTGTCACCTATACTCTCCTGCCTGCAAGTGCCATCGCCATTCAGGAGGTTGACTCTATGGATCCATAACGTGCAGTAGAAAGATAAGATGGTGAAGCTCCGATAGTATCCTATGTGTGTTCATGGGGCTAGTTTTTCCATTTTGAGGGCAAAAACCTGAGTTTCCTTGAGCAAACAACTCACTGTATGAGACCGACTAACTCGAATGTGAGCATTTGACTGAAAAGCCTTTATATAGATCCTTGCCGCTGAACTGGATTCGAACCTAGGTCTTTTCATCCGAGGGGTTCCGTCAAAACTATCTAAGCTAACGCGGTTCTGTTGAGCTGCAAAGTCACCCAGATTGTGCTGGCGCACATAAAAGAAAACCGCTACGAAAAATGTATGATTTCTACAACTTACTGAGTTCTTTACATGCCATCTGTTTTCTTGTGCACAATTCGCTCCCAGTAATGGATGATATTCTACAGTTATTGGTATTCGATGAACGGCCTTAATTTTGTTGTTCCCTTCTGGATTCTCAGTCACATTGGGATCAAAGGAAATAGACTGCAGATGCAGATTGTGAGCCAGCTCGGACTTCCTTCAATTACTTTTTGTTAGTGCCCAATAGTCGTTTAAAAAAATCACAGTTCACGGAGCAATGGTATTCTTCCTAACAGGAAGTACTAAAAAAGTGCATGAGATTAAGCTGGAATTAAGCATTGGCAGTATACTCTACGTAGAGGCCGAAGAGAGGTACTTATTATTGCTTGGTTTCACATAAGAATGTGTAAAACGACTATCTCCTATCTATTGAAGGCGGATAAACCCACCTGTGTGTGAACACTCAACATTTTGTTTAATATTTGTTTTCTTGTACTTGAGATATTATAAACAGCTAAATATATACTTCTTTAGCTGTTTTCTTTTTATTACCATACAATGCTATAATAATAATAATAATGCGTTATTACCCTAATCATCACTGCACTAATCAAGCCCAAAACCAACCAACTAACGTTCCCTGTATGTGCTTTAAATGGGAAACGATATCCCAAAAGAAGTGATGCGCGTTGTCTAGAAAATCCAGATCAAACTAATTCACGATTTCTCCACCATAACAGAAAGAAACACAGCTTCTCTCAATGTCCTGTTGATTAATAGTATAAGAATACCAAAATGGCGCAACTTTTGGGATGTCGTTTTCTAGGAGCGTGCTTAGTCTTTGATGAAGATATTTGAGACGATGCGTTATTAAAATCTTATCGATACTCGTGAAAGCAGTTTATTCCTTTTTAGTAGTTCGTGTATTCAAGTGCACATGAGTATTTATTTATTTCTTCATAACTTACCTGAGGGTTATGCAGCAGAATTGAGCATCGCCCTTTTGTACGAGAAACCATCCGATTCGTGCTCGCGAGTTTTCATTGTTTAAATAATTAGTGTTGTTTTAGTGTCTCCTCAGGATTGAATTGGGATATCAGTTTTCTTTCTGATCGCATCGTATATTTATTGGCAGCTAATCTTCATCTTTGAAGTTTGTAACTAATTCCAAGCTAACACCAAATATTTCACTCAATCTCTGGCTGCTTACCTTAGTGAAATTCTTCATTAACTGCCTCCAATTTCCCCATTCTCCTCTTCCTTTGCACGCAGCGATCAAATTTAACACCACGCAAGAACTTTTCCTTCTTCCGCAATGGTTTTTTTTGGGGGGGGGGGTTGCACACTTTCATAAGAGGTGCAATGGTTCAAAAGGTGCCGGGCCGTATTTCTACTTCTAAGGACAGTTTATTGTATTTTGTCATTTCCACTGAAGTAGTTTCCCGCAACTTAATACAGCGAGACTAAAGTTGAAGGCATTTTAGAAACGCAACTACTAAAGGCATTTTAGGAAATCCCAAGCTTTGAATTCAACGAGGGCAATGCAATACTGGGACGTTTTTCATCGCGGTGTTAAACCTTCTTTCCCTCAACTCCAGTTCTGGGAAAAGAAAGTTTGCTGGGGACCAGATTAACCGAATAAGGTAGGTGCCAAATAATATTCCCTCTTCTTTGGAAACTACTTCTTCAATAACTTGTCACAAATGCTTTCATCCACATGAGACTCAGCCGACTAGTTAATCACGATGTGACTGTTTTCGTGGATGAATGCCTTGATCCGCGTCATTTTGATCTGCAAAACACACACGCCCTTTTGCGTCCTTCTTTTGCATAAAGCAAAACTTTATGTCCTTGCTCTTTGCTTCTTGACGTGTGTCATTATATATTTAATTGATCAAAAACACAAAAACAGAATGTTCATGAACGTTCCCATACAATCATTAAAAGCAAAAAATGATAATTAGCATTTTACGTAGCAATAATTTTTCTTATTTAAGTCAATGTTTCTGAGTTGACAAAAGCATTATTCAAAATAAAATGTTATTACGGCTGATTAAATAAAGCGACCAGCTCCCCATAAAACTAAGAACAGGCTACGGGGAATACAAATTACACAAAATTGTTGGTTTGACGGCTTATCTAATGCCTTCTTAAATTTATTTTAAGTGTCTGCTACGAAATGCAATACTTTCTGAAAGTTTATTCTAACAGTGGAGTAAATGGTTACTAAATAAATGAATGAATAAATACAGTGTTAGTTTAAAGTACGTTCCCTATGCGCGATTCCTGGGAAATGCAAAATTCTTATAATTCTCCCTTTTCTTTCACTTAACAGCTTTATAGCCCACAAATCCAAATTATTTTTCGGCTCATCTCTAAAGCTTTTGCCAACAACAAAATCAAAATTCTTCATGAGTCATTATACCTCAAACTGGCTGTCGCTTTTGTACCTTATCTAGTGCAAACAATCTCTTTCAAGACTGGAACTCCGTGTTGGAATATGGTCCGCGAATATGAGTGTTAGCCATTGTTTTGTACAGAGAACTAATTACATCTACTAACAAATTAATGAAAGAATGCTTTTTGCATTGCCTTACAGCAATTGGTTATAAACTTTTATGTTGGCCTGCGCTATAATTTGTACGTCCTTTCATCTTCGCATGTATCCTTCCCCAAATTAGTAACTTACCCAGAAGTACTTTATAATTTAAGTGTTAAATGTTGCGCTTAATTGCTATTTCGGAAACTAACGAAATATTCTCTCGAAATCTATCTGAAGTAATAGAATTCGATCTTTGTAATTAATATGATCACAAAAATCAACGTGAACAACGGATCTCGCTAGTTACCGGAGTCCAGTCGTTGGAATGGCTATTCGATAACGCCGTCTCTTCTCTTTTCAGATGTTATAATAAATGGCGTAGTTCAATTTATAAGGCCAAATTACGTGCAGTAGCGAATGACGTCGTAATAATGATTCTGAAAACCAGGTCGGAATCATAATAATCAGGTTCGATAAACAAGATTTATCATTAACAAAACAGCACTGCGATTAGCTAATAATTTTATTGCCATCTAAAAATCACAGAGTCCTTAACTCTTATTTTGTTGACTTTTTTTTTTGCCCAGAGCTATTTGTAACATTTGTAGTTGTAGTTTCCCCATATCAGTTTTTGATCTATCTTTATGGATTTGCACTACTCTAAGTCATTCGAACTTTTCGCTGGACTCAAAGTTCAACGGAGCTCTGTCACTTTTCTAGGTGATACGATACACCCTCCCCCACCTCTGTCCCAGGAGTCTTATTAGGTTCAATTGTTGGAAGTTTTTTCTGAAATGCATTTACCAAAGTCGTATGCTGTCTATGCAGAGTACCTTCGTTTTTAACAAGGATCTTTTGTAAATGCAAAAAAGTTTAACACATTAACCACATCGTTTGGGTTATCAATAATATTCTCTGTGCTGCCTGTAAAGGAAAATATACTTTCTCCCTATGCTTTTCAATGCATTATACATCTGATCAGATATTATTTTTCCATAACAAACCGCAACGTTGAAATGAAGGGAGAACGATGCAGCAGCTTCAATTTTGTTCTGCTCTGTTCAGAATGAATTAAATTTGTTCTCACTGCAGAAGCGTACTTCAATTTTTTTTTCTTCTCTCCAACTTTTTTATGTCCATTCGCGATTATTGTAGATCGCACTATGAAAGAGAGCTTTACCATTGGACAAAGAAAATCGGCTGGTGAATTTAAGTATGTCCATAAGTCCTATGCTCTTGGCAAAAAAGTCAATATTCATTCTAATGCTAATACACTCATATTTCTAGTTTATTCATTATGAGAGATGAAATCTGTATGCTATTTGCGATTACCAATATTTCGCGTTTAGGATTGCCGTGAAAGAAACGTGATCAATGCGATGTCATTTCTATTTCATTTCACTAACGCCAAATTTTATCACCAGATGGCAACACAAGTTAACATGAATAATGATTAACCACCTGAAGATATCCGTTCGAACATTCGAGGCAGAACATCGTGTGCAGTATTGATTGCTAACGCCTTCCGTGGCGAAACAGGATGAAAGCATTCTAGAAATCTGCAGTCTTCTTCTTACACAATTAAGCGATGAGGGACATTTTTTTTCCCTTTCTTACGAATTCGTTGCAGGACGCTGAGACTATTCCCCTGAGCATCGGATAACGCACTCAAGGTCATTGTCGCTGACTCTGCTCAGGTGTTGACGATATGCCCGAGAAACGAAGTAGCTTTATCGATTTTGTTACGATGAAGAAAGTTGGAGAACTTTTCTACATTATGTACTCCAAGGCTTTCTGAGGGTACGCGTGGCTTCTATCGAGTCCATCAGCACGCAGAAGGAGGCGGTTACTTGTGCACCAACAATGTTTATCAGACTGTATTCAATTTCTTTCCGCTGTCTTAAAAAAGCCGGAATGGTGTGCACGTGCGAGGCGAATTAAACACTTAAGGGAGAGCCTTATACCTGCCGCGAATCTGCGATTATAAAAACGCATTCACTTTAGTAAATTACGGACAAACCGCACATCTTGATTCTCGTGGGATTTCGAACACGCAGTCTTCAGTATTTTCAAATTCATCATGGGGAGCTGAAGAGCTCTGATGTTTTCGTAAATGTTTAAAATAAATGGAAATATATACAAAAATAAACGGAAATTCAGAAAATATAACAACTAACGAAGGGGGGGGGGAATGCGATGTAGTAGTTTTCTCCACACACACACACACACAGGATATACCAGGTAAAGTGCAGAGGGACACTTCAACTATAACGTGATATGTTTAGATGCAGCGACGGGACAACATGCGCAATACACAGCTACAATACTCATGGTTTATGTGATATTTATAATCAGGAAAAAGAAACAATAAAGCAAATGACAAGAGAGAAAAATCTATGTTTGCTTCACCTTCTGTTGTTCTTCTTTCTACGTGTTAGGCAAGTAGGCCTAAAACGTAGAAAGCTATCTTAAGCCCTTCTAAGTCGTACTCGTCCCGAGGATAAGGTGAGTAGCCGTATGCCTTCCGGTATATTCTATGGCTGTAGCTGCGTGTGTTCACGGGACCGGTTTGCCTGTTTGCCGGAGAAAAAACACCCCAGATAAACTGGGGAGAAAAATCCTGCTGTCTAGAATACATAACCAAAAACTTGGCTATGTCTGAGAAAGATCCCTAATCTCCTCACATCGGCGACGGGAATCGAACCCAGGGCATTCCTTTCCCAGGCATATGGATACGAAGGGCATAGTCTCAATCCTTTCCTTCCGCTGACATCAACCTTTCCAGGCAAAGACTCATCTCAGCATCATTTGTTCATATATTTCGGTTTCTGTACCAAAATGTTCCCTTATAATGCTTCTTGTAAATTCAGAAAATAGCGATTACGATTAACGGATAACTGTGGTTCATTGCAGATTCTCTCTCTCTCTCTCTGTGTGTATGTGTGTGTGAGAGAGAGAGAGACGTTTTGTTCCTGCTGCCCTATGTTTCTTCTATGGGAATTTCGGTGGAAGATGTACTGTGTAATTGGTCATTATCTTAACTACTATTTCTTCTCAAGTAATAACACGAACAACTGTTGATGTTCTTACAACGTTGACATTCCTTTATTAGAAATAAACTTGTTATTTTTCATTTTTTCTAATTCTGTTCTTTGGAAAAGCCGCTGTCTTTAGAACTTCCGTAAACACTACAACGTTTAGCTGCTTAAGATATATTTCAACGAATTACTTACCCACACGACACTGGCGTGGTATAGATTTTACATAACTTTTTGGTGGATTTCATGAATATTAAATAACCTAATAGGGGATAGACGATCTCTCACCTCTGATGCTTCTATATCAGCACCAGCCCTTTACGAAAATCAGTTGCCAGCTGAAGAAAACTAAACTCTAAAAGAAAAAAAAAACTTGAAAGATTTCACTGCCTGCTTGTAAGACGTGAGTGAAAGAGACTAAGACTGAACATCGGAGTTTGTTCGAAACTTGCATTTCTGACACTGATATTTCCAGATTAAATTATATCGCTAACCATTGACAGAACTGTTATCCAGCTCTATATTCAAGTCATATAAAGGAAAACCTAACCTATTCTCAGTTGGTGGATCTTTCTAGATGCCCAGAAGTGAGATTTTCAGTAAAATATCCTAAACATGGTTCCGAAGTGCATCTTCTCTAGCTGGAGAAAAAAAAAATTGAATTCCATCTGCTTCAACTTACGGATAATATGACTAAGTTTAAGATACGTCACAAATGTCAGAATCCACCAGAATTCATTTGTAAATTAAATAAAATATTCTTACGTCTTTGTGACAGGAATCGTAGTTAGAAAGAAATTCCAAGCCATTGAACCAATACTTGTTTCGATCTGTAATGAGAGATTTCTTTCTTGTTCTAAAAATTCTTTCTGTTCATTGATTCTTCCTGCAAAACTCTGTCAAATCCAGATTGTAACTTTGCCAGCGTATTTCTGTTAGATAAAGAATACCTTCATAATGAGTATCGACTTTTGTATCCCTGGATCTTTTGACACATATGAATTGAAGTGAACTGAACTGAAGCAGTAAAATTGAGAATGAAACTGATAAGTGTGAAGGGATTTGTTGGAATGTGTGCACTACAAATTAAAAATGAGAGAACTACGTGCTGGATCGATGCTTTAGCGGGATGTGTGACGTGCCAGTGAAATTGTACTCTTATCTCTGAGGAAGCCTGAGACACAAGAGTAGAAATATCCGATGAAATATTTTGTATAGGTTATGAATCCGCAATAATAATTAAGATAATTAATCGCAAATGTGTCAGGATAACGTAACTCTACTCCATCAGGCTGAAAGCGCAGCCATCCGTTCTTCTTTTTCTTCTTAGCTGACTTTGAGGTGCTAAAAAAAGTTAAATAACTCAAAGTCATCAGGGAATAAACGATTGATGTGAATATGTTTTCCCAGTTTTATATACCTGCTGGTATTAAATCATGAGCGACAGCAATGTAATCCTAGTAGTTGGCGAAAAGTTAATCCTGTGTTTCTATAGCAGGTTTTCAATCAATACAGTGATGCACGTGGATAGTACTGTATTTCAATTGTCTAAAAACTGAACAGAGTAACAATTCAACCCTTATGTTGAAATAGCGTTCGCTTCATTACTTTTCGTGCCGAACTTCAGCTGTAGAGTGTACCTGCAGGATTGATTAACAAACCGACAAACCGCATTTCATTTCAGTCACTGCGGTGTAAAAATGCAGGAACGAATTCCAAACATTTGCTTCCATAAACACGACGAGACTAATTTAGGGTGCGCCGTATGTTACATTCTCTTGACAGCGACGTTTCCATGGCAACTCGGTAGGAATCGAGACAGAGATGGAGGAATAGCAATGCTACTCCGCAACGCTACGAACTTCGCTGTTTAGCGCTTCTCCCTCGAGCTCAATCAACATGCAGGTTGTCACAACGTATCGACCAGCACGATGATTATGTGGGTCAGCAGGCACAACAAATTTCGCACCCGCCATTCTTAGCGGAGGATACAAGCAGATTTTCAGTACATGTTGACCCGAGATTTGCAACTGCTTGTGTTTAGCGGACACCAAAACATTAGAAAATAAATAAACAGACCAGCTCGGTCGGTGTTCTCAACGATTTTAAGTGAAACTTAATTATGGGGGGAAGGGTAAGAATCGCCTACTGGTATACAAACAGCGCTATTTTTTTTCTCGAATATATCAACCTGTAGGAGAGTTTTCGTGTTTTTTTTTTTGTCATAAACACATTTGCATCCATAACCGTCTCATTTTTAAGTTAGTTTTTTTTGTTGTTGTTCCATTCAGTTAAACATCTCGTTTCGATCTTTCTAAATCGTTTTGTATTCCACGATTCTGTCAAATATTTGCTCAGTGTCATGGGCATTTCTCAAATAATAACTGCGGTTGCATAAAACAAATGTAAATTATTTCGATCATTCCAAACACCATATTAGAGTTACGTAAAGCACTGTGCAGAATATTGAACAGCTCTTTCTCTATACTGTTCTCAAAAGGTGCGTGTGCAATTTCTTCTCATCGATTCTCGACCGCATGCAAACCGAACATTTTTTTGTTGCTTTGCTAGCCGACATCACATAATGGCACTCTGAAATTCTATATGTACGAGTGCAATTTGAACAGAATTCGCACACCTGTTCAGACACTGACTCGTAACTCATAAAGTAATTTGGCATCAATCAATCAATCGCATTTGCTTCTCCAAAGTGAACGTTTCTATTTTGAGGAACTTCCATAGATGCCCAGCCAGAGGCCAGTGATCGATGCTTCACAGCTGGCTATTTTCTAAATAAACGTCCTCAAGCGTGCAGTATTAGAACCTTCATAATTTGCATATTAAGAAGCAGTGGCATAGTTAGAGCTGATGCCGCCCGGAGCGATCCCTGAGTTTGCCACCCCTCTCAATACCAAAAATATTACAAAAAGTCGACGTATAGGGAAATAAATTAAAACACTGTTTATTTTTGAAGTAAAACTTTAATTTCAACATTCTAAAATGTTATTTTTCTTGTTTTTCTGTTAGCAAAATCGTCGATGATATTTGCGAAGGAAGTCTATTTCATACTAATGTAGGTAATTCTTAATCAATTTTATTTAGAAAAACTCCTCTCAAAACCAGGGGCACGCCAAGGGTATTTGCCGCCCCTATAATATTGATAAAACATTAAAATATCGTGAAAAGTTTGCAAGAGTAAGAAATAACAAAGCCAACGATTTCGCGTGATTCAGTTGATGTGGCTGGACGAAGAGTTAGATGAAAATGGGCAATTTAGTCATAGAGAGCAAACAGAAAGAGAAAGAAAGAGGGTGGGTGGGTGGGTGGGTGGGTGTCGAGATATCATCCCAGAGGAGAAAATCATCGGCTAGATCATTAAATTAAAACTGGTTAGGTTTAAGGGCAGGCTACGTTATTCTAAGATCATTTCAGAATAGACTACACTGTTTCGGACAGACTTATTTACAGAACTAATTTGTTATTATTATTATTAAGGTATCACTGGTCCAGTTTTTATACTTTAATGTGGTTCAAACTCCTGTTGTTAATTTAAAAGTGTCACAAAGTAATTCCTCTTGTCACGCTGAAGATAGTGATATATAATTCATCGAAATCGGCCAAATTTTGAGTGTGCTGAAAATTGAGCAGAGTTCACCGTGGTGAACTCTGAACATAGAACAATAGGTTCAATGAACATAGAACAAAGGACGTCGCCATCTTTGCAGTTGTCCAAGGGAAGAAAGGTGAGTCATGAAATGCAACAAGTGCCTGAAGGAATTATCGTCCGACAGAAGACATACCTGCAGGAAATGTCTTAGGAATCTTCACTTTACATGTTCTGGAACCTCAGAAACAACATGGCAACGCAAATCTAATGCCAAGCGAGAGGAATGGAAATCCTTATACTGCAGAGAGAACAAAGAAACACTGCCACCCACGACGCAACTGATTACGCCAGAGGCAGAATCAGACGATGACTGGACAGACAAAAAAATACCGGCGAGTCTTATAATTTGAGTTCCGTAAATTTATTACTAGAAAAAGGTTTAGAAAATATAAAGGCTAGCTTGGTAGATCTTGTCCAAGAACTATTTGATAAACAGAATAAACAAATAACAAAAAAATTAGCGAATATGAAGAGTTTTTTAAATTGAATAATTCAAAAGTCGAAGAAGTCTTACAAACGGCAAAAGACATTAAAACTATCATTAACGCACTAACTGACAGGCAGCAGAAATTGATAAAAGACACATCGGAACTCCGTCAAGAATTTAATTCCCTGAAACTACAATACGAAGTTTTAAACAACCAACAACAACATAAAGAAGACCTTGTCATAAACAGTCTTCCAGAAACTGAATCCACCGAAAATCTCAGAGATGTAGTTTTAAAGTTAGGCCATGCAATTTACATCCCTCTACAGCATAATGATATTTAGACCATAAATCGGATTCCCAGGAAGAACAAAATACAAGGCGACCCACACCAGCAATAATCCGTCTGATAAGTAAGGCTACAAGAGACAATCTCATAAAAGCCAGTAGACTGAAAAAAACAGCAGTCAAGGATTTGAATGCATCGCAAGACAATACGCCAATCTTTCTGAGTATTTAACACCTTTCAATCAGAATCCTTTGAACCAAGCACGAAAACAAAAAAAAAAAAAAACAGAAAAAAGTATCAATTTTTATGGATCAAAGACGGCAAAATATTCTTGAGAAAGTCACAGACTTCAAAGTCTATACAAATAAAAAGCTCGGAAGATATAGATAGGTTGCCAGAGTGAAACAAAAGACTCCAACTTAGTTCAATAAGAAGACCTCAACACAACAAAAATGAATGTGAACCATCAGATAGATATAATTACACCAGAATACATCAGTAATTGTACTTTCGAATCGCTTGATGCATGGAAACAAAACACAGTACAAGCGAGAGGTCTCTCAATCTTGCATATTAACATCAGAAACATCCGAAAACATTGGTTATTATTACAGGCTTATCTGAGGAATTACATTGATATTATTGATATATTGATTCTAAGAGAAGGTATCCATAACTAATGACGAAGCGACTGCTTTCCAAATTCCAGACTTCCAACAACATAGATCATGCCGCCAAACAAAAAAAGGCGGCGGGGGGGGGGGAATGTTAATATTTATCAAACAAAAATTAATAGCAAAAGAAACGTCCTATCAGTTTGAGCATGCTGAAACCCTTTGCCTCGAAATCACTAATACCACCAAGAGACAGCATCCCATAATACTAAATGCTATTTACAGGCCACCAAACCTAAACATGATAAAATTCTTGCAAGAACTTAATTGCTGGCTTTCACGCCAAGAAACATGCTCAACCGAATACCTAATGATAATTGGCGACATAAGCATAAATATTGCAAACGAAAACCAGAACAACACTGTACAATACCTAGACACGCTATCCATGTATAATCTAATACCAATAATAACATCATGTACTAGAGAAGAAATATTCGGAAATATTATCACTGCCTCCTGTCTAGATTATATAAACGTCCGAGCACCACCAAATAGTTACACTGCATCAGTCATAAAGTGCAAAGTAGCAGACCATTACTTCACCGCTCTAAACCTGCACACCAAGACAATATCCATGCAATGTCCCAAGAAGAAAAGTGACAGAAAACATTAATAGACGAAGAAATAGTCAACCACGAAATAAGAAAAACAGACTGGGAAAACCTGGCATCAGATTCAGTAGATATTTTATACAACATTAAACTCACACTGGAGGAAATATATAAGAAAGCTACAAAGAAAGTCACAGTTCGTTCAAAAACAACACAAAATCCTTGGATAACACAAAACTTAATCCTAGAATTACACAGAAAGGACGCTTTATGGAAAGAATTAAAGCAATATCCAAATAACACAGCTTTAAAAACGGAATATAAGATAACAAGGAATCCCCTTACAACACAAATCAGAAATGCAAGAAGATGCTATTACAGAGACAAACTAACCTCTGCACAAAACAACATGAAACAAACCTGGCATCTGATCAATGAGATGCTAGATTGTGTTCTCAACACCACCGCCTCCGAAACCATAAAACACAGCTTCATGAAAGACGCAAAACCTATCCAACAACTAGCAAATGATTTTAACCAATACTTTGCAGACTCCATCCCAGAACTGCACAGAAAAATTGCCCCAATCACAAAACGAGACCCTCCACTTGGACCACAATCAAAACAGACATTATGGTTCCCAACCATAAAAGAAGCAGAACTCCTCTCTGCAATACTTCAAATCAAACCAAACAAAGGCCCAGAAATTGATGGTATAAGACCTAGAGATATACAGCAACATGCAACTAGTTTAAGTCCTATCCTACTAAACTTAATAAAATATTTAAAACAGGACAGATACCAAGTATGCTAAAGACCGCCATAATCACACCCATATACAAACATGGAAAAAGAAATTTAATTAGCAATTACAGACCCATAGCAACATTACCAATTATCAATCAAATTTTGGAGCGGATCATACTGAAGAAACTCACATCATACACAGAGACCTTTCATATTATCCCCAAAACACAATATGGTTTTCAGAAAAATAAGGGAACAACATCTCTCTTGGAAGACTTTACAGACGTAATTAATACCGCCTTAGACAAAAGCAAAATTGCCATGGTAGTCTTTACTGATCAAACTAAAGCATTCGATACACTTACACATCAAACCTTGTTAGAAAAGCTGAGGCATGTTGGAATAGACGGGCCTCTTCACAGGTGGTTTACAAACTACCTTCAAAATAGAAAGCATATCACACGTATCGGGTCAAACCGAAGCAGAGAGCTACCAGTAACCTGTGGAATACCACAGGGAGCTCTATTCAACATTTACACGATATTAATCAGCTACCTCTCAAAGGTAAGATATTCCAATACGCAGACAATACAGCAATAATATCCATCCATAATAACGCAAGCATGGCCCAAACAAATATGCAACATGATATAAATCTGATCATAGACTGGCTCACGAAAAACTCCATACACCTAAACTCAGAAAAGACAAAATTAATGATATTCAGAAATCCACTGACTCGACCAGTTGATAACAAATATATAACCATCCAACATCCACTTTCCAACACAAAAAACACACAGAACAGCAATACCACTACAATCATTCAGGTTGAAACAATACGATTCCTTGGAATTTACTTCGATTCAGATATGAACTGGAATTTCCACATAAACCATCTACACAACAAACTCCGAACAATAAGTGGCAAACTCTACAGGTTAAAAGACATAGTTCCCATAAGCCTAAAAACACTAATATACAAACTACAATGTCAAAATATACTAAACTACGCTATAACAACTGTGCACCCTACAAATTAAATAGATTAATGTCGCTACAGTACAAAATGATAAAACTGACCTGTTGGGAACAATGAGAAAATAACGACTTTTTATACACTGCAATGTCAGAACACAAAATTCTGACAGTAAAACATTTATTTCACTATGCAGCTTTGCTAAAACATTATTTCGATGGACTACAGGACAATCAGAAATACATACAATATAACAAGACCTTAGACAACTAATTATATCACATATAAATACAATAATCAATACGGAAAGGCCACGCGAAACTTCTACATCCCAGACATGATAAACAAATTACCTTTTGAATACAGAAACCTTACAAACTACAATAGCCTGAAAAGAGCTCTAATTACATACTACGAACAAGAAATACGCACCCAAAATACCATACAAACTTAATGAAACACAATATATTCGTTCATGCTTCCAGTTCAGCGACGCATCAATACATTCAAAGTTATTGTGTGTGTGTGTGCGCGCGAGAATTTCTCAATCATAGATTTCGTAGCCTCCCAACACAGCAAAAAATCAATAAATAATAATCAACTGGTGTCATACTGACATAAGCTTACATATAAGCTTCGGGGATGAAAGCAGAGAAATTATTTCTCACCCAAGATCATATGTTATCATATGTAATGTAAGTATCATATATAAACAAATGATATAAGTAATGTATCATATGTAATCAAATGTATGTAATGTAATAAAAAATGTAAATCATGAGTTTACACTGTATTTTTGTGAGAATTAGGAAATATAATATTTTGATTGCATATGTGTAAATACTGTTGTATAATCACACCTTTTCAAACTTGAAAAAAAAAAAAAATAGTAAACTACAACATGTAATATTATACAACTTATGTTTCTCTTAACAATATAATTGTAAATTATTACTGTGATTGCTACTTAAAAAATAAAATAAAAAACTATGTTATCATCATTACTATTTAAATCTCATTACATGTAGCACTTAGTGCTGAACCTTGTAAAATAATATACTGAATAGATGATCTTTGTACATATGTAAATATTTGAAAGAACAATAAATAAATAAATAAATAAAAAATAATAATTCCGGCAGCACTATCGATACACTGTCACACATACCGATGTATTAACAACAAAAAAACTACCAATGTCCCGAAATCAAACCTATAACACATGCAAAATACCTTGGTCTCTACATAGATTGCCATCTTAAATGGACAAAACATATAGACTACCTACATACCAAACTTCGGATCATCGCAGCAAAACTCTTCCAAGTAAAAGACATTATTCCATCCAACATAAAAAAAAAAAAACTCCTATATCACGGTATCTGCGAATCCCTACTCAGATAGGGTATAACAATTTATGCAAACACATAAAATAGCCACCTAACAAAATTAGAAACATTACACAGGAAAATTGTGTAATGTTTCTAATCATTACACATTACATGAACAGTTATTTGGACACCATACACGCAACAACCAATATCCGACCAACACATGGCGACACACAGAATCATGAGCATTAAAAACCTGAAATACTAATATCACATTAACAAGGAATTACTTCAACATCACCTATCGAAACAACAGAGACACATATCGCATAACACGACCTACAACAACTCTCTACATACTTCAACAACTCATACGGTTCTTTTGTGAGATCACATCAGATACCTACGCGACTCAACAACCTATCAAGAAATTAAAAACACATAGATAACTACAGAACATTAAAACACGAACTCTGGAAAATATACCAACAAAGTTAACATACCATACACAAACAATAACAACAACATAAATAATGAAGGCTAATCCCACTCTCTTTATAAAAACTAACCCAAGCTTCGAGGTAGGTGGGATTAATTTGTCTTACTCATCTACACGTAATCCTCATAATCAAAGACTGCAGATTATGTAACAAAACAGTCAGTAAGGTGTATAACAATAAAGAAGATACTGATATTAAAAAACTGTGTATATGTAAATTGGCTGTATAATAATAAACTATGATATTGAAAAAAAAAAAAAAATTATGTACATTTATATTTAAAAAAAATCACTGCACTCTACATTTTGTACTGAACAGAAAATGTAATAGTATACTTTATGTATATATGTAAATACTCTGTATGATGATAAATAAAATGTTAAAAAAAATTATTATGTGACACTTCCAGGGAGTCCAAAGACTCATCGAGAGAGAGTGTGCCAACAGCATCGAACGATTGATTCCCTTCCAACTACTAACTGCGCTCAAACTTGCTTAACTTTTTGCTGAGCCATTAGTAGCAGAGGCTCTACCAATCGACCAACCTTTGCTGGCATTTTTTCATGGTTTCTCTAAGTTGATTTGGAACTATCATCCTTTATTTTCTAATTTAGCTTTCGTGCATTAGTTAACTCATTATCCCACAGATTAATTCCAATTTGTGTCGTCACAGTTAAGACAGCGCATCAAGAATTTAAATACCGTGAAGGCTGTGCTTACAAGGCTGCACGCTGGCATCGATTTCTTCTGTCGCGGGATTAATTTGGTCAGTTAGTTGCTACAACGGATGATTATCAAATTATGGAATACTCATAAGAAAACGGCTGTTCTTACTGATTTTTTCCATTTTGATTGGTTCGTGTACACTCCAGGCCGTAGTAAGACTGACAACTTGAGGAATTTACGGAAGAAACAACTTCACGTAAAGTGATTTTTGCAGTTATTTGTCCATCTTGTCATACGAATGTTGTGCTTGCTATTTATCCGTTAACTCTGGAAAAGTATCAGGTAAAGGCAGTTTTTTCTTGCTTATTGGAAATTAACAAACAATATTTAGCACTGTCGGTTTTGTGTGACAATTAAATTAAGAATAAAATTAAGTAAGCTAAGGTTAGATAACTTAGAAACCCAGATCTGGAGACCAGCATGAAACTTTTCCAAGCTGTTTCAGGCGGGGTGGCCTATGCTCGTGCAACGAATTTTATTTTCCAACTGAAGACATTCACAGAACATCCATGTCCAGGCAAGATTCGAACCAGTAGCTTACTGGTCGGTGATCACATGTGTGGTCCAAACTAAGCTAGCCATATCAGGAAGCAACAGGCCAGTTTAGGTATTTTGTGGGATAAAACGTAAAACTTTACGATTCCTTATGATACGGACTACGTATCATTCGCTTAAAAAGTTCTTTAAAAGCTCAGTAAGTTCGACAAGGACGATGCTGCTGGAGGAAATAACCTTGATTTCAAAACATTAATGAAATTCACCAACAACCCTTCAAGTTTTTTTTTTTTTAAAGGTGAATTAGCCGGATGTGGAAGGAATTTCCTCTCGGAAATGCGGAATTAATCTTGCAAGAATATACAAGTAGTTTATTGACAAACGTTTTTCTGATAAATTAACACTACAACTGGACAACTAACCCTAAGTTTCTATGAAGCCAACTTGGTCGTGACGGGCCATTGAATTTAACGCGTAAAGATGAATGCACTACTACGTGAGCTCTGATGAACATTCGTAGGTGGGAAAAGGGTACGATAAATGTTGTGGTCGTTTGAAGTTGCGGCCGAAATATCGAAAGTTTTGACCTCATCTTTGTCTATCAGGAGGAAAATCCCGGGTGTTCGGGATTTTCCTCCTGCATTCTCTCTCAAATCTGCTTTCCCTACACTACGGTACTTGTATAATAAATTTGGTTTAATCCTTTATCCAAGTGTGAGCAAACAAAGTTTGCACCTGAAAGTATCTTCAGGACTGGGGTAAGGTGGTACAACACCAGAGCACTCCTTGCAAAGGTGGAACAAGCTACCAACACTCCTATCTCAGTATCTCCCATAATGCAAAACACATCCCCTTGCGGATATGTCTAATATTATGCATTAAGGGAAGGGCCACAACCCAGACTAGTTTCGACCTTTATTGAGGTGTCTTCAGTGGGAGCCAGGCCCAAGTGGAGATACCACGCTGAAGCATTAGCAGGTCATCTCTACCTATAGGAGTTGCCAAATGGTGTGCCACCCTTTTTTAATAAATTACTCTGGATTTAGAGAAAGATGTTGAAAGTTTATTTTACATCTTTTCATTTTCAACATCTTTCTCTAAATCCAGAGTAATTTATTAAAAAAGGGTGGCACACCATTTGGCAACTCCTATAGGTAGAGATGACCTGCTAATGCTTCTGCCTGGTATCTCCACTTGGGCCTGGCTCCCACTGAAGAGACCTCAATAAAGGTCGAAACTAGTCTGGGTTGTGGCCCTTTCCTTAATGCATAACATTAGACATATCCGCAAGGAGATGGGTTTTGCATTATGGGAGATACTGAGATAAGAGTGTTGGTAGCTTGCTCCACCTTTGCAAGGAGTGCTCTGGTGTTGTTCCACCTTACCCCAGTCCTGAAGATACTTTCAGGTGCAAACTTTGTTTTCTCACACTTGGATAAAGGATTAAACTAAATTTATTATACTCTAACCAAGTGAAAAATAAACTTTCAACACTATGTTACTTGGTTAATTCACTTTTAGTTGATGAGCCCTTATAAAGTTTTTTTTTTTCTTTTAGTATTCGTAGGTTAAAGAACAGAGCGCGAGAATATTCCTGCATTAGTAAGAAGTTTAAGATGAAAAGCTGTCTGCCATTGATAGGTAACCTGCTACTCAGCTACAAAGGATAGCAAAAAAAGGCATATTGGATGAGACCCGCAGTGTGCGAGAGACGGTTATAAGCTAGATTTGCAGGCAAAAAAAAAAAAGTTTGTCTTTCCGGTCCTTCCGTAGCGCCTATTTAATGTAAAAGTTCTCTAACAGGGAGTAGAAAAATTACACCTACGATAGGGAATCATATTGACGGAATTGTGAGGAGTGGAGTGAAGAAAATGGTATAGTTTTATGTTAGAAAAGTGTTCAAACTGTAAATTTAGATCCTGCCGGTTTTTGTGAGAGAGATCAAAGAGGACGTGAGTGAGAAATTTAAATATGATTGCGAAACATTTGCTAGATCGTCGTTAGGTAAATTAGAATAGAAACGAAAGAAAAGCATGGCTCTTGCAATAGACGTTTTGCTTGTTTTTTTAGCTATTATGATCACTGTGGATAACGCATGTTATACTCAGTGATCGATCTGAGATCCACAGAGATTCCGTGCTACCCGTTGAGTTTACAAACAAAAAAAAAAAAAACATTAATAATATCAAAACTAAAAAATGCATCAAATATTAAAATATATTTACTAACGACTCAAATAAGAATTAAATGGAGAAAATTATTTGAGCAATCTATAATTACAATAAGAATTGCTCTTCTCAAATACTCCATACTCGAGGATTCGGAGACGGAAGGTGTCAATGTTCTCGTTCACTTTCTTTCATCCATTCATCCTCAGATTCAAAATGCAAACAATGCATCAAAATATTTGTAATAGGCTTGGGTTCATCACGAGCAACATTCTTAGCATTTTAAGTTGGCTGTCCTCTAATAAAACAAGACTGCAATAATATCTGGATCTGAAAGCGAACTCATTAAAGTCAAGTTAGGTTCGCTGATAAAAAAAAGTGTTGTTCATTAAGTTTTCACTTTTAACCTATGAATTACTTTATTTTTCTATTGTCTTCTAAAGAATCGTAAGCCGGAATATATTAACTACGTCGCGTTTAGAGTCAATTAGCATTTCAGTGAAAAACATTTCATCTTGAAGAAAACAGAACATTTTGTAATTCCCTCCTCCTTTGCTAAAAGTCATCGCACGCATAGCGAGCATTTGCCGATGAAAGTGTCTCAACATTTTACTTTTTGTGAAGAGATAAACTGACGAGGTGAGACAGGGCTGGCAGCATGAGTAGCATCTAACATCTGAAGAAGGTGTGAAAGGCGTAAAGAAACATCTCCGTACAAGTGTGGGTTCCTCAATGCATCAAGCCTTGGTGATTTGTACCATGCGAGAACATCTCAAGAAAAAGAAAAGTAACTCGGACACCCCATTTCCAAATATGTTCTTCACTCTTCCTTTATTCGTAATAATGCACAAGAGAGGTTTTTTTTGCATAGCCTATTCTTAAGTAATCTGATGAACTTCACGCATGTCTTCTTCAAATTAATCCGGACTACTTTTAGCATCCATACAAAGGCAATTGGATTGTGGATGCTGTTATTATTACTGAACGCATAGATCAGGGGTGGGAAAACGGCGACTCGCGAGTCTCATGTGGCTTCCAAAGCTACTCTGTGCGGCTCAGGAGATAATATTAGTTTTCATTGCCATTTTTTTCTAAACTGGCAATGAAAAACTCATTTTTAATAATCTATAGTGTGTACCAATATTAGAATATTTTATTTCGTAATGCTTTAAAGATAAGTAAAAAACAGATATTTTGAAACTTTACATATTTAGCTTTTAAACAGTACCGGCCAAAAGGGTTGTTAACATGATTTTTATTATCGTATATGGTTGGTAAAAAGTGTTTCGACATTTTATGGCCTGTGTCGCTCCCGCCAAAATTAGTTCCAAAAGCGACTACTATGATCGCTGCATCACCCACCGCCTCCATTGCCTGGACTCTGCGTCATCACTCTTCATGCAGTACACACAAGTTACGCGCTTGTGGTAGTAGCGGAACATAACTAGTGTAGCGTAGATAAGTACTTTTCTGATTAATAAATAAGTAAGATTGATTTTAGTGAAAGTTATAAAACCCTTGTTTAAAATGGCTGAGCAACAGAAGAACATAAAACGGAAATGCGAACAAGAAATGATAGTTTTTAACCAACAATGGGAGGACGATTTTGCTTTTACTGTTAAGGGTGAAAGGGCTCTGTGTCTTATCTGTCTTACAACCATCAACCACCTTAAAGCGAGTAATGTAAAGCGTCACCATGAATGTAATCATAAAACGTTTGCATCTGAATTTCCCTGAATCAGAACTGCGAAAACCAAGATAAAACGTTTGAAATCTAATTTAGTCACTCAACAAAATAACCTATTTTCCCTCTGTAAACAAAGTGATTTGGCTACTGAAGCTAGTTTTGTTATAGCTTGGAATATTGCTCGAAGTAAACTGCCTTACAGCCATGGAGAATTTGTTAAAAAAGAATATTGGTGATGTGATTGCAATTCTCACTCCAGAGAACTCAAAATTCAAACAGGCAATAGAACAAATTCCTCTCTCCTGCCGCACTGCTGAGAGACGTATTTCTGAAATATTTTCTGCGGGTCTTGAACATTCAAAAATGTATTATGTGTGGCTCTTATTGCCGAAGAACTTGCTCATCCCTGGCATAGATAGATAGATAGAGATATTCATCCCAGACAGAAATGGTCCAAGAAGAAAGAAAGACAGAAGAAACCAAATATATCTATAAAGAAAGAGCATTATTATTATTATTATTATTATTATTGGTTGTGTGTTCTTCTCGCAACAAGCTTCCCTTCAATTTTCCCAGAAAACTAATTTTCAGCTTCTCATTTCCATTTGAAAATAGTCGGCTGAATTTCGTCACAAAACCGGACTAAACAGAACCATCGCTTTTTGCAAGTTTCGCTAATAGATATTACCAGACACCCAACAACTTTGGGATCCTGAATTTGAATCACAGCCGATTCGTAATATATGTGAAGGCACGAGCTCGATTGAAAATAAAAACGGCTGTAGGGGAGGGGATTTTAGGAGTGGGGTAGAAAATGAAACTTTTCATTAACCAGCTATCCATCCACAATACAATAAAAATTAAACATTTTTACCTCCTGAAAATCATCTCACATATATGGAGGGGGGGGAGAGCGACATCGAAATACGGAGAATGAGAAAAGAAAGAAATTGAGCCACTGATTCGAATGGAACATCATAATCAAGCGCCTCGCGGATTTAGACCTATTATAACCTGTTTTAGCCTCAGACGGCATTGACAGCATCGTTCATGGACGACCTTGTGTTTTTCCCTGACGGTTTATGATTACAATGTAAAGACGCAAAAACTTAAAACTTTGCTGCTCTGCAGCTGACTGCTACACAATTACACCTTCTTACCGTACCTAGAAGTTGCAAAATAAAGCGAAAGAACTACATATAAACACAGCCCATAACAAAAGAACATGAAACATAAGAAACCAATAATTGTTATGGGTTCACTTTGGTACTTATTATTTGGATATTAGCAATGGCGATTATCTCAGAGTGCCATGAGGAGAACTGAATTCCATAATCAATAAAGGTGATTGAAAGAGAAGGAGCGCTCTTCGCTTGGATTGAGAAGTTTTGATGCTACTTGACGCAACTGGGTATCAGGACAAGATAAGATGTCGGTTACTGAAGATAAAAACTGAAAAGGAGATGAAAGGGATAGACAAGAAACAGACAAAGAGAAGGGTGAAAGAGATGGAGTTTCTCGTGAGAGGTTGCTGTTCAATCGGAGAGTGTAAAATCTCAAAGTTCTGATATAATCATCTTCACATTTGATATTCGCTTTTACTTGGGTTCGAGGTTATATGAGTATTTTGTGTGTCTTTATAACATATTTTATTGGGGCTGTCGCCGCTAGAGGGATTCGTAGTGTGTAGTGTTCGTGAAAGCTCCGGATAGGATAAGCATTATTTTCAGTTATCATTGATAAATTTATTTAATATTGCGTAGTTTTGTTTGCCATGCGTCTCCTAGTGCATCTTTTTGTGTGTTTTTGGTGTGTTATAATTTATAATATGATAAAATACGTTGCAAGTAAGTATGGCTCAAGTACGAAGGAAAATGGCGGCCAGTAATGATGGTTCACCATCTATCAAAGAACGGTAGTATAAAAGAGATGATTCAGTGTACTAGCTGCGAAATGTACGCTTTGCGGAGTGCGGTTAGATGATAATAAAGGAGTGAATGTGTGTAGAAAATGTAGGGAGAATGAGAAATTGAAGAGTATTTCGGATTGTGGGTGTGATATTTTTGTCAAACTTCAGAATGAAGAAAATAGGGATATGACAAGAAACGGCGAGGTTGTACCAGAGAATTGTGAGAGTGTGAATGTAGAAAGTGTGAATGATAGTAATAATGGTTTTACTGAGAATAAAAAAAGATGAGATAGACGCAATGAGTGAGATCGCGTTGTTGAATGGTGCGATACAAAGGGCAAAACAGCAGCTAGAGCGTATGAGCAAAAGTCGACTGAATGAACCAGCCAATAATAAAAAGTATGACAGGAAAAATAGACGTATGAGTGTGAACATGAACAAAATGAAGGATAGAGTGCTGTATGGAGACTCATTAGTACGAGGTGTGATAGTAGAGGATTTGACAAAATCGTACCAACCTGGTGTGACCATAAAGGATGTAACTGAGTCTATTAGAGAGCAAAAAGGAAAGGGTGAAAGAAATGATTGTTGTGGCAGGTACGAATGATTTGAAAGGAGACAAAATGGAAATAATAGAAGACCTGAATGAATTGTTTGAGGTAGCAAAAGAAAAGATTGAGAGAGTTAGAATGATTAGTCTTTTGCCACGGTATGACAGTGAAATGTTTAAAAGGAGGGCCCTAATTGCGAATGACTTTATGCGTGGGTTATGTATGACGAGTGGTGTTGAATTTGTGGACGTGTGGAGTGAGTTCGATGAACGAAAGGATCTATATAAGATGGATGGCTTGCATTTGAATGGTTACAGTGTAAGAAGACTTGAGAAATTGTTGCTGAATATGGTGGATGTGCAAATTCCAACAAATCACAGTGGGATAGTTAATATAAAGCTTCAAGGTAGGGTTGGGGCTAATGGGGTCTTAAATTCATGTACACTAATGCTAGGAGTATTAGGAACAAGAAGGAAGAGTTTTTGGCCATAGTTGGCACTTCCAGACCACAGGTTATTGGTATTAGTGAAACATGGCTGACTGTAGATGATATAGCTAGTGGGATTGAATGTGATGGGTATAGTGTGTTCAGGAATGACAGGGAGAATAAAATGGGGGGAGGAGTATTGTTGATGATAGCTGATGAGCTACAGCCAAGGAGAATAGAAGTTGAATTGCAGGATAGAGAAAAGAGCACATTTGAGGCCATTTGGTGTGAGATTGTGGCTAGCAGAACTAAATATACAATTGGGTGCTGCTATAGACCAGGTGATGGAAAAGATGGTGGTGACAGTATGCACAAGAAAACAGAAGAAATGGGTGGAAGGAGGGTGATTATTATGGGAGATTTCAACTATAGTCGCATTGATTGGAGTTAGGAGAGGACACTCGGGAGGAAGGAATTGGATTTTATGCGGTTATTAATGGATAACTATCTGCGACAGCATGTAATGGAAAATACTAGGGGTCAGAGAATGCTTGACCTAGTAATTACATCTGAGGATTTGGCTGTAACAAATATGACCACATTGCCACCAATCGGTGAGAGTGATCATAGGGTATTGACTTGCGAGGTGGCTAAAGGTGTAGAATTTTCAATTAAGACAGGGTACATGTGGAATTATCGGGCTGGAAAGTATGACAAGCCTAGGAGTTTGATTGGTTCAGTTCCATGGCATGTACAACTGCAAGGACCAGAAGTTGATAGTGCATGGGAGGTAGTTAAGAAGTGTTTGCATAAAGCAATGGTTGACTGTATACTTAGAGTCCGAATAATAAATCAAGTAGGGGTTAAATGGATGAATAACACCATTAAGCTTGAGCTGCAAAGAAAGAAACAACTATGGAGGGAATTTAAGGAGAAATGTGACTGGCAGGCACACGAACGGTATAAAGCGCAGGCAAGAAGGGTAACGAGTGTGGTAAGAAAAGCAAAAAAGGATTACGAAAGAACATTGGCCATGCAGGCTAAAGAGAATCCTGAACAGTTTTTTAGATATGTAGCAAATATAAGGAAAAATGTACACGGCAGAATAATTTTAAAGAATGCCGATGGTAAGGAGGTAACTGAATCAGTTGATATAGTTGAGTTACTGAGTGAGCACTTTGGAAGTATATATCATCCTGGTGGTGACATTGCAGAAACTAATAAACCAGTAGATTATACGGGAATTGTGGTGAATGAAGTGGAGGTGAGTAGTCTATTGCATAACCTCAATGTCAATACATCTGTGGGATTGGATGGTATACCAGCTCGTGTTGTACGAGAAGCAGCCAAAGAATTGTTAGTACCCTTGACCATTTTGTTTGAGTCTCGGGTCTGGATTAGTCCCAAGGGGGTGGAAAGGGGGGGGGGAAATGGTTCCACTGCATAAAGGTGGTTCCAAGACTGCTGTTGTCAATTACCGACCGATTAGCATATCAGGAATCATTGTCAAGGTCTTAGAGAAATTAGTCAAGAAAAGAATACAGGATTTGATAGATGAAAATGGGATATTGTATGGGGGACAAAATTTTTTTCTGAAGGGTAGATCATGCCTCAGTAACTTGCTCACGTTTTATAACACAGTGACGGCTGATCTGGATAGGGGTAATGGGTTTACAGTAATACTACCGGACCTTGCCAAGGCTTTTGATAGGATACCACATAAAACCCTAATCAGTAAACTGGAGCAGATGGGGATAGATATAAGGTTGGTGAGATGGATAGGAGGGTGGTTGAAGGAGAGATACCAGGGAGTGGTTTATTCAGGAATGGAGTCTAAAAGACGGCTTGTGACTAGTGGAGTGCCACAGGGCTCTGTTCTTGGACCACTGCTTTTCAATTTGTTCATCAATGATATAGGAAAGGATTTGAGAGGAAGTGTTCACTTGTTTGCTGATGATGCAAAGTTGGGTAGAGCAATTGTGAGTGCACAGGATGTCAAAATTTTACAGGATGATTTGGATAGTTTGGAGGACTGGGATAGAAAAAATGGATGTCAATTTAATGTGGCAAAGTGTAAGGTTATGCACTTTGCGGGTGAAAAGAATAGCAGCAGTATATCGCATTGATGGAACCGTACACCAGAAGATTGATGAGGCCAGGGATTTGGGGGTGTTAGTGGATAGGGAATTGAAGTTTAGGGGGCACATTGCAAAAGTGACTAAAACAGCTCACCAAATCACTTGGCTTCTAAAACATACTTTAACATGCAGAGACAAACAAGTTGTTGTTCCTCTGTATCGAGCCTTGATAAGACCCCATCTGGACTGTGCCCAGTTATGGGCACCAGGTGTTCTTCGTGATGAGGAGGAAGTGGAGAGGATCCAGAGACGAGTGACCAAGATGATAGCAGGTCTGTGGAATGAACCGTATGAGAATAGGTTGAAGATTTGTGGGTTGCAGAAATTGGTCGATAGGCGAAGGAGGGGTGATACGATTGAGACATTCAAATGACTGAAAGGTTTCTATAAGATTGATCCAGGAGATATTTTTGAAAATATGACTGGTGGTGGGAGGACTAGGGGCCATGAATGGAAGCTGAGCAAGAGCGTAGTTGACAAGGGTGTTAGAGCTAGGTTTTTTACTTGGAGAGTGAATGAGTGGAATAAGCTTCCAGAGTCTGTTGTGGGTGCTACGACCGTGAATGAGTTCAAGGCACGGTGTGATAGATACTGTCTGAATGTCGAATAGTTGTTCTTGACATGACGTTAGGCCTCCCTCGATGAGTCTGTCGCCTTCTTGGAGTTGCCCGGAACAACAATAATAATAATTACATCTCCAAGAAACCAAGGTAACTAGATCTGCGCATAGCCAGAAAATAACACAATGCTTTTTATTTTCGTGGTCTATACCTGTTTATCATATTGTTCCCTACAACTTTATCTCGCATCAAAACTCGGCATCCTATCATCAATGCGACACCTCCCCCTTCCAACCACAGCTTGCTACAAACTCCTCAGTTCAAATACTTTAAATTTGGTCATATTAAAATTAAATTCATTCTCTTCTACCCACACTAGTAGTCGACTGAACTCATGCAAGCCATGCAGTTTAAGTAATTTACCTTTTTCATCACCCGCAATAAAAAAGTGCACTTTACTCTAGAAACGGTTCAACGTTTACCTTAATCTATTTTTATATATGCCCCTAGATTATTTCCCAATCCCCTCTGTTATATACAGTAAGTTAATGTAAGGTAAACTATCTAAGACGAGTTTAAAATCTAATAACATCTGTAAATAGTTGCTGTTATTATTATTCGATTTAGTTGCAATAGTTCTGTTAGAAAATCTGAGATGTTACTCACACAAGATCTCGCATCAGCAAAGTGTCTCCCTCCTCACCTCCAAACACATTTTTCATTATCCACCAACTCCTGAATTATGGCATTAATTCACGTCCAAGGCTTGAATAAAACACTTCAAGAACGAACTGTCCAATACTTTTGTACCTCCGTTTTGGCATGAAACTTGCACAGTGGGTGAAAACAGTCTTTTTTCACTCCTTCGACTCTATTGTTGGTCAGAAATAAAGAACCATATTATTTCACAAATTCCATTTAATCCTTTAAAATCTCTTACTTTTTTTTACATTTTACAGCATAATTAAGAACTCCACCTAATCCACTTGATCGCGTTAATTCTCTCCAGGTTCAGAGAAACAATAAAATAAAAATTATTTTATTCATTCATCATTCATTTTCTGTCATGACATTTGTTAGAGTTATTCTTCCGTGGATTTTTCCCATTTAACTCGACATCTCACGAAAGAACTTTCCGGGATTGTCATTTGTCTGCTCAACTAGTTTCCTCTGATAATTTTGTTTTGCTTTTCTTACTCTGCACTGCTGATTACATCATCCATCGGCAGCTGACAAGTGGACGATCCACTTATCAATACCACTCTATTTACCCTCCCCTAACTCTCGAAATGAAGTTCAAACATTCATCCTTTCACATAGCCTTCGCTAGTTCTCAATTCTTCCAGCCAAGGAATCGGTTCGGAACCGCTCTTTTATATGCTATCAATGACAATATTCCACAGCAACTCATTTCATTTCTTTCCATAGGTTATTTCATGTGCTTTATTTCATATCCACCAATGCTCACGAAATGTTTCCTATAATAACTACTAACTACTGAATACCAAGTTAATTTGCTGTCCCAGTTCTCGTTTTCTATCAACAAAATCTTAATTAGTCTAAGTATAGTGCTTTAAGAGTTTTTATGTCCTCTTTCCTACCAATCCGCTCAACAGTCACTCAGTTGTTTAATTGAAAATTAAACAACTGAGTGACTGTTGAACAATTGAACAATCGAAATGAGAGTCTTTTTTCCCATCAGAATCGACACGTATCCATTACTATCCTTCTTATATTCGTTATCATATTCGCCAAATAGCCAATCGTAGTGTTTACAGATTAACAGTAAATCACAGCGTTTGCAGTTGGAAATCATTACTAACACAATTGCTTTTACGACAATGAGGGTTCCTGATTTACGCTCAGGCATATACCCACACTTCACCCTGCAGGCATTCGAAACCGAAAATCCCACGGAATAGGTCGATCAACCCTTATTCCAGGAGTATCCTATGTTTGTAGATGCGTGTGGTTACGAATTTTAATTTAACATTCCAATAAAAGAAAACACAAAACGAGGAGAGTAAGTCACGTGTGCGATTGAGTAAAGCAATTCCATTAAAAGCTAAAACGGCTAAAAACCTAATTGAAAAGCAAAAAGGTAAAAAACGGTTATTAGAACCGTTCATCAAGACAATACCATCGTCAATAATGGATTTATAGTTAATTATTCCTCCACGTCATTTAAAAAATATGCATTGCATGTTAACGAGTGGCAGTGACCGCATGATTTAAACTCAAAAGCCAGAGTCCCACGTTCATGGGACTTCCATATAGGACCAGTAAATTAATAATTTCTAATTAAATTTTTCAAAGATTAACAGCATTTATAAAAGTAATTTCGATGAACTGCAATCAATCCCGTCCTTAATGTTATTAATCGAGCAGAGAAGAGTATTACAGCTTAAAAAAAGTTGTTCATATAAAAATTTCGTTTTCAGCGAAATTGTGTCAGAGGTAGTTTCTTGTCAAGGATGAATATTTTGGATGATAATAGCGAATATAATCTCACTTTTTAAAAATTGTTTCAAAGCTATCGGAATCTAATAACTTTTGTGCATTACAGCACATCTTTGCATTGTGGTTGGTTTGGTTGTTTTGCTCATACGGCTTCAGTTGAATACATTTGTTGGTTTTATGAATCAACTCCAGTATCGTTATTCAAGAGTCAAAGGCTTAACAACGCCAGAAAGTGCCTTCTGCTCCACCTCCATAATGATTGAACGCTGATATTTCAATATATTTCGATAAAGCGAAATCTTTAGAAACATTTCTAAAAATTCAGGAAAAAACGAGTGGGTAATGATCTCTTGTTAATGCAGTACTGATTATCAACATATACCTACTTGTGACTGTATTAACTGTTTTAAATACTAGGACAGTAACGTTATAAGATTTAGTTTTACCTTTATATTAGTATTTCGTCTTAAAATCCTTTTAGATGGCAGTGTGAGAAGTGTTTTCCTGAACCTGAAAATTAGCTACCAATTGAACCTTATTCGGGTTTGCACCAATCAGACTTGATCTATTCTTTCAATATTTTGCTGCTTTCAAAGATCAAACCAAGGCCAATATCGCGTATAAGAGCAAAAATTGCAGCTTTCATTGCACAATATAAATATGGGAAAGTGTTCATTAATTCCACTTATGTTCGACCTTTACAGAGACTGACGAACCTTCCCGTCTTCTACAACGTTACTTGCGGAGGCTTTTCTCGAAGTGCTAGAAATAAGGGCAGGAGAAATTGGTTTTCTATTGCCCTCATTTGCAGCAGTTCATCTCTCGCAAGCCTCTACGCAGCTCGAGCGAAATAACAGAATCCTATCTAAATGGGCTAAACAATATATGACGAAAGGAGTTATGGGATAGCATGAAGTGCGCAATTTGGAATGCAAGATTTAGTAGTAACGCAAGGAATTCAACACTGAAAGGAAACGAAAGGGCAAAATAGTAAACATAAGATTCACAAAATAAAGAGGAAACAAAAGGATTAAAGAAAAAAAAAAGGGACGTGAAAGATTTTCAGGGATGCAATAAATTCAGATAAAAATCTAACTTCTTAGCATGATTTTTTTTTCATTTATCTGTGGAAGAAAAACTTCTACATGACAAGTTTTCTTCTACAAGTGCAGAACAACACTTGTCTGTCGAAATATCTGTGAAGATAATCTGAATATTTTAAATTTCGCAACTGGCGCAGGAAATGAAGCAACTGAAGAAAGAAAAGAAGAAAAATACACTCCCTATGGCTTATAACGATTTTTTTTTAAAAAAAAGGAAATTAATAAAAAAGATGAAATAAGAAAATCAACTCATCCTAGTATTTAATAACGAAGCATTGTCAGTGCTATTCACCTTTTAATCATTAATTTTATTTTAAATGATTAAACAGTTCAGTCACCAAGAGAAATATTAGAATAAAAGAATGTCTTCGGATATGAAAACGAAAAAAGAGATGAAAATTTCATTATCAAAATAAAATAAATAATACTTAATCCTTAGTACCAAAATAAATCCCAATGTATAAGGATATGTAATAAAAAAAGAAAAAAAAAACATGAAACTCCTTAGAAAAACAGATGAATCGAACATGGACATCATAAATGGCGACGATGCACAATCTCTAATGCAATATAATAAAATTATTAAATACTAACCAGTGAAATGTCAACAACACCGACAGAACCAAAACTAGAATGCAAGCATAACTAATATGAAAAAGGAATGGAAGATCAAGAAAGAGACTGAATAAAACCAAGAGGCTTAAATAGGTTGAAGATTATTATACTATATTCGGTATATCATCTTCGAATTCCTGAGAGGAACCCTCAAGGGGTGTACAGGATATGGTAGTACTACATGAAACTTACATCATTAATAACTTCCTATCTACAATTTTCCTCCAAATCAATCTGTTACCTGTTAAGACTCCAATATTATCAGGTCTTATATTTCGATCTTCTAAGTTACTTTTTACTCTATCAAACCACCTATATCTTGGTCTTCCTCTGGGTTTTTTTTCCTGCCAACCTGGCAGAGAGCACTTGTTTTACTAATCTTTCCTCTCCCATTATGTTTAAGTGACCATACCGCCAGAGATTAGCTCTGCTGACACATTCCAGAATGTTAACAATGTCAAGTTCTTTCCTAATATCCTTTTTAATATGATATTGCCATCTGTTTGTGCCCTTAATCTTTCTCAGAACTCTCATATCTGCGGTATCTGGTCTTTCGTCAAGTGTTTTATTTCTCACCCAGCTCTCAGATTTCTAAGTTAAAAGTGGTTTGAACACTGTCTGTCTTGTATACAGCTAATTTAATGTTTTGACTAATTTCTATCTCATTCCATATAAATGTATTCAGCTGACTTCCTACCATACTAGTTTTGTTAATTCTGTTGTTTGTTTACATGCTTAATTTACCATCTTCACTAAAAACCGTGTCTAATAAGCTAGCTGAAATATTTTACTTGTTCTATAGGTTCTCCATTCACAATGCAGTTGATATTGTCATTGTTTCTAGCTATTTTCATTGCCTTTGTATTGTTATTGCTGATCTTCATACCAAATCTATTACAGCAGTTATTCAATTTAGTCAGGGAAAATTGCAGAGTTTTGTCAGATTTATTTAGAAGTATAACATCATCTGCATAAAGCAAAGAGCTGACATTAACATCTCCAATTTTGATATCAGGTTTAATATCACTTTCCTTCATAATGTGATCCATATAGATAATGTATATCCTTTTCTGACGCTAGATTTAACACTGAACCATCTTCCTGTACTTCCTTCACTTCTAACTGCTGACTTACAACTCAAATAAAGACTAAGTATCGCTTGATAATGTCCCATTGACACCATACAACTGTAGTGTTTTGAATAGCTTCCTTCTTGGCACCTTGACATATGCCTTTTCCAGATCTACAAAACTTAAATACAGATCTTTGTTATATTTCATTATTTCTCATCTATTTGTCGTAAATTGAAAATCTGATCCTAACAGCCTCTGTTTGGCCTGAAGCCAGCTTGTTCTTCACCAAACTTCCCTTCCACAATCCTTCTCAACCGTTTCTCAAGTATACTTGCATAAACCTTACCAGGAACACGCATTCAGTAGAGAAATACTTCTGTAATTGTCACATTCAGTTTTATTTTCCCTTTTATATATATATATATATATATATATATATATATATGGGTACTATGGGAGCTCTATTCCAATTATCTGGAATTTATCCCTCTGTCCAGGCCTTCTGAACTATGCAGTGCAGTCACTGTAAGAGTTTTATACCCCATACTTCAGCATTTGTGGTCGAATATCATCTACGTCAGCTGCCTTTCCACATTTCATGGCTTTTTCTACTTCAAGTATGGATATGTATTCCAGATTGCATGTTTGTTGAGTGTTTTTACCGACAACCTGTGCTGTCACTGATTGTTTCCTTTAGCAATATTTCGAAGTAATTACTCCATACTTCAAGGATATCTTTTTCTCCAAGTTTCATCACCTTTATCCTCTGTAATTCTTTTTACAGCACTCTTTCCTCCGTTTCTGAGCTTCTTCGACAACCTCCAAAATATCTTACCACCTTCTTGATATTTATTTTCTATGTTCTTTTCAAAGTCTTGCCATGATTTTTGTTTAGCTAGTTTTACAGTGTTTAGCTTTCTTGCTTTTGTCTCTGTATTCTCTAAGAGCACAAGCCGACTTATTTACCAGGAACGTTTAATATGCTTTCTTCTTTTCTTTCACTGCCTCTTTAACTCCCTGTGTCCACTATGGAGTTCTGATTTTTCTATCGTTGCAGGCAAACTCATCACATTCCTCTCTGGCTGAATCAATCGTTTTCGTTAGGGCTTGCTGTTGAATATCCAGAGTTTGGGTCTTGTTTTCAATTTCTTTCATTTCTTCTTCAATGATGTTTGCGTATTTTAGTCTATAGTTCACATCTGAGAACTGCTCTACTTTTATTCGCTTTAAAACTTTCATATATGTTATTCTTTTTGCTATGAAATTTAATTTAACCTGCTCAAGACTAAATATAATATAAAATGTATTCGGTATAAGACGATGAAATTTGTGCTATTTCATTTGCGTAAACACTATAAACAGTTGGATGTTTCATACAAAACATGCAACTGATCAATGCAGCACCAGAGCGCACACTTAAGAGAAGTAGATCGAATCAGCCCTCGGGAATGTTATAGCGAGATGATGAATATGGTTCTCATATGAGATACAGAAATAATGGGTAGCTTCTGGAATACAGAAAGGTAAAGCAGAATACAGCAATACATTACTGTTCTGAATGTGTGCTACAGCCCTGGTTCCTCGAAGCAAAGAATTACTAATATAGTCATCCCTGTAAAGAAACACTCGCTCATTAGCCTTGTTGAGTATGTGGTAGAGAAAATTCGCAAAGATGTTAAATAACCTAGAAATTGAAATCTTGCCTTTATTAATAGAAGGACATTAAAGAAATTAAAGTTATATGCCAAAAGTAATATTTTCTGATGAGTTCAGCATCACACAGCTCGCAGAAGGAAAGAGTTTTAATCTCGTAACTCAAAACTTTTATTAATTTTGAGAAAGATTTGAACGGTGTGAGGAGTGAAAAAAAAAGTAAAAATTATTAAATATTACGAAGTAGAAGATACTGGAGGCATATCAGAGTTTTAAAGGATATGAACCAAAGCAAAACTGGTTGTCGATGAACTCAAAAGAAAGAGGAAATAGTGTAACAAGATATCTGCTAAGTTGCAATCAATTGCCAACTTCATATGCACTAACGACATTTTGCGGCAATCAAGTCGCCTTCAGTACTACCAAAGCATAATTCTGTCTTTTTTTTTATCGGGAAAGCAAATTCACCTCGCTGTGCTCTTTTTACCGTACAGAGGCAGCGAAAATGTCAGATTTTATTTTTCAGCTGATATTTATTTCTAACCTTTCCTATCATAAATACATCACGTGACATTCATAGTTTGCTCATTCAACAAGCATTTGCTTTTTGCTTGGTTCTTTTTCTGCTGAAGACTAATTCTCACCTGCGTGGCTGCTAACCCTGTTCTGATTCCAAATTCCAATCTTCTTAGGACATTCTTCGTAAATCAGTAGCCTTTCTTAAAATTCTTGTACTATCCAGAAGAGAGAGAGAGAGTAGTCTGGTTAATTTATGGTCCTTTTCTCATACCAGCTGTTTCTGCCTTATGACTTTCGCATTTTAATGTGCTTACCGTGATAGTGACCTAGCTTCCATTATTCTTCTACCTTTCAGCCAGTACAAACGCTTCCCCTTTCTGCCGATATATGCACTATTTTCACCTATTCATATATCCTATGCATCCCAACTTAACCTAATCTTAGAATACTCATGTGCATGTGTGTGTGTGTGTGTGTGCTTGCTCCCCAATTTCCTCTAATAATATTTGCAGTTATTGTTTAGTAGCAAGTGTTACTGGGTTGGGAAGTTGTCACTCCCACTTTCCAACCCAGTAACTGAACCTGGTCCTCCTCCTCTGATTCCACAATATTACTACCTGTGCAAGAGCCCTTCATAAGAAACTTTCTCAAGATAGCTGTCAGTTATTAAATAAATATCGTTATTACTAAATTTATTCATTCAAATCCCGTACACAACGCTAGTGCATTTTAAGTTCTGCGATTCTAATGTTTATATTGATATAAAAACACCAATTAAAGAATATTGAGAAAAACATCAGGAAACTACTTAGTTACTCCGATCAGTAGTGTGGGAAATATAATTTTAAGAACTGCAACGAAGACAACAAAACCAATGGCCTTTTTTGGGAACTTCCTGAAAACTTCATATTTTATAGCAGATCGCACATTTTTAGCGTACTGACGTGATATCAGCTACAGAAAGTACGATGGAATGCCAAATACACTTTCAACAAATACAAAGTGACATCTTTTGTAAACCAGCCTTCCCCCCTTTCCTTGTGCAACAGAAACTATTCGTCCCCTTCAAAACAGTTTCCTCGAATGAGGATCCGAACGGAAAACTGCGCCGGATGAGAGACATCCTTCAGTATTTGCAGCGATTTCTGTTGAACCGAATCATTTATAGGAAGGAAAACAATGATGCGTTTTCAACGTGATTTCATTTTCAGAAAGAAAAATGTTAGAATGGGCGAGTAGGGAGAGTTAATGGGAATGACAAATAATTTTGGAAGAAACTGGTCCACGGACAAGGCAGTGTGAACGGGTGCATTGTTATGGTGGAGAAACGGGTCAGCTATTGAATTACTGCTTATCTTTCAGCATAAATTCAATTTGAACCACCCATACTACAATAAAAGAAACATGACATTGGTTTATGGTCTTACTGAGTTTTTTTCAGTGCCAGGAGACTTACTTTAACTCTGACTTCGCGGTGTTTTCCATTTTCATTAACTTGGCTCACTTTGATTTTTTTTTAATTCTTACAAACGGTTTATCTTGCTAGGTTATCACGAGTGCACATATGAATAATCTGCATATAAAAAATCTGTGAAATAATCCACAAAACTGTCAATAAAGTTATGGTTGCAACTGCTCACTTGTAATGCTCTTCGGATTCGAATTATAAAATGAACGAAACTCTATTAAAACAGTGTCATCAGTGATATTACTGGACAACGTAAAAAATGCATAACATTATACCAGGAATGTGGTGATGATATTAGGAAACACCATAATGTTTTTCTTTCATTGCTTAGATGGAAGTTCAACGACTGCAAAAATTAATAGAGGAAGAAAGGATATCTCATACATACGAGTTATAGACAAGAAGGTACAGCAGTTCCAGACAGACAAAAAGGATAGACTAGTGAAGGAGAAATGAGAAATGCTAGCTCTCTCTCTCTCCATTGTTTAAGTTACTTTGAGACGGAGCTCAAACAATCAGCCATTTGGAGGGAGGAATTCAAAATTGAAAGAATAAAGTAAAATGCAGGAAACCTCGCGCAACCGATATCAATTATTTATTTTTCGACTACCATCAAGAAATAAGTGATGTTTAATACCTAAAGCGCAGCATGTGAAAAAAAGGTGGGACAAGTAACATGAAAATAAGTAGGCTGAAATTTATTAGCAATTAAGTATTTAATATCGTTTTGCTTGTTCAAAATGCAAATTAAGCTTTGGAATTTTATTTTTATGAAATTTGCACCGAACCTTCTTACCTCACCGGTAAGCACTGCTGCACAGTTGATGCGATGAATATTTGTGAACTATCCAATATTCTACGAAGGATACTGGGTAGATCAACGAAAGTGGAAGGGGGGGCTCCCCAACCTGATTTTTATTTTATCCCAAGAGATACAAAGTACCCAGAAGTTCATGAGTTTGCAGACAACGTAATGAAGTGTGTGTGTGTGTGTGTGTGTGTGCGCGCGCTTGCGTACGTGTGTCGTTCTCATTAACTGCTGAACAAACAAGCTCTTAACTGATTATGTTTATTTTTTTCATTGGAACAGTTTTAATTAATGCAAGACTGAAATGTCATTTTCTAAATCAATAAACGCGCGTGAATCTTAGCAACCCCACACACGCAGCGGCGTGTGTGGGGTTGCTAAGATTATTTATTTAACTCCTTATCGTAATAATAAGTTATTTAACTCCTAATCGCAAGTAAGCAAACAATTAAGTTTGCGCCTGAAACATAGTTCAAGTCTAAAGATGGTACACCAGGGCAACTCATTGTAAAGGTGGGTAAAGCTCTGATCACTATTCTTAGTATTTTCCATAATGTAAATCACATCTCACTAAAAGATGTACACTGCAATACATTATGGGTGGGGTCACTACCCAGACCGGTTTCAACCTTATTTGAGGTCTTCTCAGTGAGTAGCTAGACCCTAAATACCAAGGTTACATATAACATAACATAATTTGCCAGAAGGTTGAAGCAAGATGCTTTTATTCCCCGTTTTCTGATAGGGAGGATGAATTGAAGGAAAAATGTATGAGCTGAGAGCTCGCCCTCTGGGGGAGGGGCACGGAGATTTGTCATTGTTGCAAGCATTTAGGATGGCTTTTGGCCTCTTGTATTTGAAGAGGTCAGTTTCTTCATAGTTTGCTGCCTGTTTAACTAGATCGTTGGGGTGTGTAGAGATCTTTCAGAAGAATTTTTCTGCTGTGGTTAGTGGGAAGGAGTAGATGTAAGGAATGTTTGTATCTCTATGCAGTTGTACGTTCCTTACAAACCACGGTGCATCCAATATCATGCGCAAACATCTATTTTGCACTCTCTGTAGCCTGAGGATGGTGGTGTTGGATGTGTGGCTCCAGGCTGGAGATGCATATGTCATCATGGGGCGGATCGTCAGCAGGTAGAGGAGCACTTTGATTCTGGTATTTAGTTTGCTTTTTCTATTTATTAGAGAGTAAAGTTGTGCAATGGCTTTAGATGCCTTCATGCATAAGGCTTTGATGTGTGGGTTGAACGTTAATCTTTTGTCCAGAATTACTCAAAGATATTTTGTTTCTGTTTGCCAGGAGATTTTGGTGTTGAAGAGATAAAGGTCCCCCGTGGAAGTTACCATTCTTCTGGTGAAAAGTATCGCTACACTCTTTTTGGGGATTCACTTGTAATCTCCATTTGGAGAACCATTGTTCTAGTTGTAGCAGGTTTTCTTGCAGTTTTTTAGTGACAAGATGCGGTCGTAGAGATCTGGCAAGTACTGCTGTATCATCTGCATAAAGTACTAAGATGGATGACAGTGGCTTGTGTGGGATGTCTGCCATATATATCAAGAATAAGATCAGTGCCAGTAGGGAACCTTGGGGAACTCCCGCAGAGATCCGTCGCTGACTTGAAACTGTACCATTTATTTTGACTTGTATATGTCTGTGTCCTGGAGGTAAGATTTAATTAGGTGGACGATACTTGATGGTATGCCTGCTGAAATGAGTTTGTGTAGTAATTCCAAGTGCCATATCTTGTCAAAAGCTTTCGCTAAGTCAAGGAAGACTGCTCCAGTGTGCTGGTGCCAATTGTAACTGGTGGTGATGTACTCAATTATCCTATGAATTTGTTGAGTAGTACTGTGATGTTGTCTAAAGCTAAAATTTTCCTTAGGAATGATATTTAACTCATTTATTGAGGCGTGGAGTTTAGAGGGAATGATTTTTTTCGGCAATTTTTCCTACGTTTGAGATTAGGCTGATGGGTCGATAGCTTTCAGGCAGGTGTGGATCTTTACCTGGTTTATGCACTGGGACCACATCTGCGACTTACCAATAGCTGGGGAAATAGTTAAATCGGAACATGGCGTTGATAATGGTGATGAGATATACGACAGCTCTTCGGGGCAGCAGTTTAATTATTCTATTTGATATGCCATCTGGGCCAGGGGGTTTTTTATTCTTTAGCTTCTTTAGAACTTCATAGATTTCCGCTGGTGAGGTGTTTGGAGGTATGTTGTTGCAGGTATCGGTGACTTTCAGTGCATGTCTGACATGGAGGTGGATTTTATAGACATGCTTGAAGTCCAAGTTGTCGTATGTAGGGCTACACTGTTTTTCAAGGTTCTTTGCTATTTCTTCAGCTTTTTATGCGTCCGTGTGTATTGGTCCCATGTCTGACTTGAGTGGGGGAAGAGATTTGTTTTTGTTTCTGAGACTTCTTAATATGTTCTAGATGGAGTGTTCGCCGGGTGATATAGAGGCTAGTTTGGCTTCCCATGTTTCGTTCCTGTGAGCTTTAAGTGCTTCTCTTACTTCATTGTTAAATTTATCGAGGATCTTTTTGTCCTGAGGTGCACATGTGTTGTGGTACCTTTTTCTTGCTTTGTTTTTGTTCCTAATTAACACCATGATGTCTTCTGGTAGTCGGTTTGGCTTAAGAATGGATTTGGTAGAGGTGACAATCTTTATGGCTGTTTTGATTTCCTGAGTCAGGCTTTTGACAGGATTTTCAATTTCTTTTATGGATTTAATGTGAGGAACAGGTCCAATTTTTTCCATGAGATAAAAGGAGTGGGGAGGAGGCTGCAGTTGTTCTTGCTTTCCCAGCTGGAGCAGGATTGGGTTATGATCAGATGTCAGCTCGTTTAAAGAGTCTGGGCTATCCTGTAACTTAATATTTTGTAATATAGCAATGTCAAGTATGTCGGCTGTGCCATACATACTATGATGTGTTGGTTCTGCAGGGCCTGCCACCACTGCATAATTTGATTGGAGTAGCTGAAGAGTGTGTAGCCGTTTCTGTTTGTGGTTTTACTGTTCCATGACGGGTGGTTCGCGTTTAGATCACCGTCAATGATGACTTGATCTTTATTGCCTAGGACGGTTTCTAGATCTGAATATAGTAGATTCTTTGATGGAGGGTTGTAAGCTGCATAAAGTGTTAGTTTCCCAACTGAGGTATTGGGTACTACTATTCCTGTGAGCTCTAGATTTTTGGTTGAGGGGCTGGTTACAGAGTGGTGATCGATGTGTTTTTTTATAAAAATGGCGGTGCCTCCTCCTCTGTAGTTAATTCTGTCATTTCTGTGGAAGAGGTATCCTCTAACTTTGGGGCTTGTCTGCTGGTGTAAAGTGGGATTCGTTTATTAAGATGATGTCTGGGTTGTATCTTTGTGCAAACTCTTGCAGTTCCAGAATCTTGTTTCTAAGTCCGTTTGCGTTCCAAGAGATGATCTGTAAGGAAACTGGAGCTTTTATTTTTATGCATTTATGAGAGCTGCTAGGATGGATTGGGTTTCTTGTAGAAATCTTTTTCTGGAATCCGATGTGGCGCTTGATTTGCTGAAGTCTTGCAGCATATTTGCAAGAGAGTTTGTAATGACGGCTGCTAAATTTGGGTTCTATTGCTCCTGAGTGGTCTTTGTTGAGCGGACTACATCTGCATAGGACTTTGTCTGCCGATTGAGGTTTGCTTCGATCGGGGCTTCTGGTTGCGGCAGTTGGTTTTGTATCGTGTTTTGTCGACCTCTGGAGGGTTGAGGAGTTGGAGCTGCTGGTTTTTGTAGATTAGTAGAGTGCACAGATAGTCTGTTTTTTGGGTGTTGTATACATCCTTTGTAGTTTGCTGGATGCGGGTCCCCACAGTTTGCACATTTAGCCGGGGTGGATTTTGGCTTGGTGCAGGTATTTGCGGGGTGGCTCTCCCCGCATTTTAAGCACTTGTATTCTGCTTTACATAATCTCTTGGCATGACCATATTTTTGGCACCTGTGGCACTGTCCTGATGAGGTTCTTTTTCTTAATAGTTCTGGGCTGATTTTTAGCCCACAAATTGAAGTTAGGTCATATATGTTTTTATATGCCTGGCGGATCTCTACTAAGACGAGTGGCATTGGACTTTTGTCTGCTCTGGTCATTCGGCTGACTTTGATGGGTGATAGGTCTTGGTAGCAGAGATCGGCGGCTATGTCTTCTGTATGTATGTGCTCTGATACTCCACAGAGAACCACCTTCAGCCTCCTCTCGGAGTCAAAGGTTAAGGTGTGGTATTGCGCACCTTTATTGTTTAGCTCCTTTGTGAGTCTGCGGTAGTCCATTATAGTGGCGGGTTGGATTTTGATACCATCATCTAAATTCTTTGCTGTAGCTGTAGTGTATGCTATCTGTAGACTAGTCATAGTGGCTCTTAGTTCTGTCCACCTATTCTTTTCTCTTAAGATAACTGGAGGCAATTTCTCTTTAGTGGAGGCAAGACGGTCAGAGTTGTGTCCGTCTTTCTCCATACCTTCATCTGTGGGTGGTTCTGTCGACTGTGTTTTGCGTTTTTTCCGCGGGTGGGTCTCTCCTTGATCCTGGGGGGGGGGGGGTTGGAGACCACCAAATCCAATTTTTCCTCTGTATTAGCAGTATCCTCGCTCTTCTCATCATCTCTCGTTGTGGAGTACAGGTTCAAGTATCCTGGCCGTTCCACTTCAATTTTTTTAGCAATATTTTGAGTAGGCTTAGCGCCAGACCTTTGTCTAGTGTTTCTATCAGGGCGTCGGTGTCTATGTCAGTCACAATTACGTCTAGTAGGTTTTGATTCGGGGTTGGTCAATTACTAAAACTGAGAATTAATAGCGAAACCTTACTTTTCGCTCAGTGAATCTCAATCAAAATACACTCCTTCGTATCGAATGCAACTGGAAAAGTTTTCTACAAGTTACCTTTTCTGCGATAGCTACCGTTAAAATCCAATGACGTATTTTCTTTTTCAGAAATCACTATAATTCCTAAATTGCAACTAAATCAAAGTCGTACCTCTATATATCGATCAAATCGCATCTCCGAATTCACTGAGTACTTCACTGTCGCCATTTTTTTGAACTTGAAATACCAAGGTTGACAATTGACATTTATGTCTTTAGGGAGTGAAGGAAGATGCTTTTCATATTCCCCGCTATCTGTTGTGGTAACAGTGAAGGTAAAATGTATGAGCAGATTGCTCTCCCTGAATGGGCATGGAGATTATGCATCACTAAAGGAGGCTAATATAGTTTTTGGTCTTCTATATTTGAATATGTCCGTTGGATCGTATGCTGCAGCTTGCTGAACCAAATCGTCGGGATGTGTGGACGTCTTTAGGAAAAACGTGGTTGCTAAGGCTTGTAGAAAAGAGAAAATATAGTGAATATTAGTGTCTGTGTGGAGTTGATTGTTTCTAACATACCACGGGGCGTTCAGAATCATTCTCAAGCACTTGTTCTGCACTCGCTGTATTTTGATAATGTTAGCATCAGAGGTGCGACTCCAGGCCGGAGAGGCATAGGTGATTATAGGACGAATTGTCATCTGGTATAGTTGCAATTTGATTCTGTTGCTGAGCTTTCTATTTCTATTAATTAGTGGATAGATCTGAGCTATGGCTTTAGATGCCTTTGTGCACGCAGACTTAGTTGTGCTGATTGAAAGATAGCTTTTTGTCGAGAATTACACCCAGGTAATTTGTTTCTCTCTGCCAGGGAATTTTAGTATTGAATAGTAACACACCTCCTACAGGAGACATTGGCCTTTTTGAGAAAAGAACGGCTGAGCTTTTCTGGGGGTTGACTTCCAATCTCCACTTAGAAAAGCAACCCTCCAGCTTTAGAATGTTTTCTTGAAGCTTTCTGGTAATTAAATGGGGTCTGAGAGATCTGGTTAGTATTGCCGTATCGTCCGCATACAGGGCCAAAATGGAAGTCATCGGATTGTGCGGGATGTCTGACATGTATATAGAGAACAGCAATGGAGCCAGTAGAGATCCCTGCGGCACTCCAGCAACGATGTGGCGCTGGGAGGATGTAGAACCATTGATTTTTACTGGCATTGATCTATTCTGAAGATATGAATGGATTAAATGAACCATTTTAGTGAGGTACCAGCTGAAATAAGTTTGTGTAGGAGTCCGAAATGGCAGATTTTGTCAAATGCTTTGGATAAGTCTAGGAAAACAGCGCCTGTGCACTGGTGCCAGTTGTAGCTGGTGGTGATGTATTCGACAATTCTGTGGATTTGCTGGGTAGTACTATGGTGTTGACTAAAACCAAACTGTTCTTTAGGGAGGAAGTTTAGGTCATTTAATGAGGCTTGGAGTCGAGATGAGACTGATTGGACGATAATTTTCGGTAGGTGTGGTTTTTTGTCTGGCTTATGTATAGGAATTACGTCAGCCAGTTTCCAGGTGGAAGGAAAATAGTGAAATCTTAAAATTGCATTTATTATACTGGTCAGGTGCACTACTGCTTTTCGGGGCAGAAGTTTAATCACCCAATTAGTAATGCCGTCTGGCCCAGGAGCTTTTTTGTTCTTTATTTTTTTAATAATGTCATATATCTCAGCAGGTGATGTTGGTGCAATATGGTCAGTGCTGGTGATAGGAAGTTTGAGTGAGTGTCTGACCTTGCTGTGAATCTTATATATGTGGTCAAAGTCAAGGTTTCCATACGAAGGCCTGCATTGCTCCTCTAAGTTGTATGCTATAACTTCTGCTTTGTCTACATCTGTGTGAGCAAGGCCCTGGTCAGAGAATATTGGCGGAAGGTATCTGTATTTGTTTTTGATATTTTTCAGTAGTCTCCAGATGGAGTGATCAGTAGGTGAAATGGAGGATAACTTTTCATCCCATACTTGGTCTCTATGAGCTTTGAGTGCATTTCTTACTGCCCCATTTAATCTGTTTAGATTTATTTTATCTTGTGTTGCACGTGTTACGGAATCTTTTCCTAGCTCTGTTTTTGTCGGTGATCAAGTTCATGATGTCTTCAGGCAAACGATCTGGCTTGCGGGCAGATTTGTAGGAGGAAGCTACCTTAATAGCAGAATTAATTTGTTGTGCGAGATTTGTAACTGCAGTTTCTACTTCTTTTGTGCGTATGTGAGGAACAGGTCCAATATAATCCTCGAGTGCTGCTGACAGTCTTTCCCATGGAATGTAGGAGTGAGAAGGAGGACACAGGTATTCTTGATTTCCCAGCTGTAGTAGAATTGGATTGTGATCGGATGATAGTTCATCCATAGATATGATGCTGTATTGAAGTTTAATATCCTGCAGGATAGCTATATCCAGGATGGCAGCTGTGCCGAACGTACTGAGATGAGTTGGTTCGGTGGGATCTGCCACAACAGCGTTGCTTGATCCTAAGAAATTGGAAAGGATGCAACCATTCTTGTTTGTGGTTGTAGAATTCCACGCAGGATGCTTGGAATTCAGATCCCCGGCAATAATGGTAGGCTCTCTGATGCATAAGATGGCATTTAGATCAGAGTGAAGTAGAGATTTTTGGGGAGGGTTGTAAGCTGAGTAGATTTTCAGTTTGCCAGTGGAGTTGGTGACTACTTCCACTCCTGTGATCTCAAGGTTAGTGGTTGAAGGATTGCTCACAGAGTGGTGCTTAATGTAGTTTTTAATGAAGATGGCAGTGCCGCCGCCTCTGTAGAGTAGTCTGTCATTTCTGTATAGGTGATAGCCCCTTATTGTAGGATTGTCTGAGGGTCTTAAATGAGTTTCACTGATTAAAATAACATCTGGTTGATACCTATATGTTATATATATGAAGTCTCGGAGTTCCAAAATTTTGTTTTTGAGGCCATTTTTGCGTTCCAAGCAACTATCTGAAAATATGCTGGGTTTGTTAAAATGAGTTTGTTACTATTCATTTATGAGAGCTGTGAGGATGACCTGTGTTTCACGAAGAAATCTTTTAGTGCAAGTTTCAGTTGGGTTTGATAGGCTGAAATTTTGTAGAATGTTTGCTAGTGAGGCCGTAATAACAGCTGTCGATTTTGTTCTGGAATTGGTCTAATTGTACGGTTCACATCGGCATAACTTCTTGTTTGCTTTCGGGTGTCTCTATTATTGGAGGTCTCCGACTGTGGCCGCTGAGTCTCCGGTTTTGATGTCTGGGCCTCTAGTGTTCTTGTACTGAAGGAGGAGGGCTGATTGATTGCCTCCATCCGTGTTCTTTGGGTGCTGAGTACATCCTTTGTAGTTCGCAGGATGAGGACCACTGCAGTTGGTACATTTGGCCGAGGTGGTCCTCGGCTTTGTGCAGGTATTGGTTGGGTGGCTGTCTCCACATTTTAAACATCTATATTCCGTTCTGCATAGATTCTGGGCATGGCCAAACTTCTGGCACCTGTGGCACTGCCCAGAAGATGATCTTTTACGGAGTGGTTCCGGTGTGACGATGAGACCACAGACTGTTTTTAAGTTGTAGATATCCTTGTATATTTTATGAATCTCAACAAGGACTAATGGCATGGGAGTCTTGTCTGCTTTGTACACTCTGCTGACTTTGACTGGAGGCAGATCCTGAGAATTTAGGTCAGCAGCTATTTCTGCTGTGTCAGTGTCTTCACAGACACCACGAAGGACTACTTTCAAGTTTTTTTCGGAGCTGAGCGCAAAGGTATGATACTGGATGCCTCTGTCGTCCAGTTCTTTGGTCAAACTTCTATAGTCTGTCACTGTTTCTGGCTGGATCTTTATGCCTTCATCCATGTTTTTGGCCTTAATGAAGCCAATATGCAAATTGGACATTGTGGATCTTAAAGCTGCCCACTTATGCTTTTCTCTAAGGATGATCGGAGGCACCTTTTCTTTGGGAGAAATAGCGGCGTCCGCACCCTGAGAATGCTGTTCCATTTCAGTATTGTCATTGTGCGGTTTATCTGTTGTTCTTCGCTTTTTGCGTGCGCGCACTTCTACAAAGGCTGAAGGAGGAGAAGGCACCGATTCTAAATGATCTTCGGCGACAACGTCTGAGACACATTCGGGGGGGAAACGTGTCATACAATTTCACTTTTCCCTGCTAATTGTCACTCAGCAGCTTTCCTAGTCTGAAGAATTCCTTATATACTTCCTCGAATTTGGTTTCATTCAGAACTTTTGCCATTACAAGACACAGATGGAGAAAGAGTAGAGATTTCTCAGGTGTCCCGAGCCGGTAAAGATAATCCTGTGGACTTTTGAGGGTCCACTATCAAATCCCGTAGACACTCTTAGGTGTCTACCAGCAATAAAATGTCACTATAAGAAACAAACAATGGCGATACTAGCGGCTGTAGGCCTAGTGTATCGCCCTTGTAATTACAAATGACTTACTTGGATAAAGCACTATGGAAAATAAAGTGACTGTTTATGGTAGCAAGCAATTAACTACTATTACTAATGAATAAGCATAAATATAAATAAATCGCTAAAAACATAATGAATAAGCATAAATATAAATAAATCGCTAAAAACATATCAATCAAATTCACAATTCATCATCAATAGATACGAAACACTAACACACGAGCCGCCATCTTTTTCCTTCCACCACTCTTCTCCATTTTCACAAAACCCATACAATTTTAGTAATACAGAGCCTTATCAACTTTACCTATACAAGTTGCTGCAAGGTGTTTTGATTTTTAATAAGAATCTCTGGAGAAGATATAGATGTAATTAATTTTTTTAACTTGGGGATATTGTATATTAGTTACCAAGTAATTTAACTCCTAATCCTAAGTAAGCAAACAATTAATTTTGCGCCTGAAACATAGTTCAAGTCAACACAACTTGGTAATCCTAATATGCAATATCCCTAAGTTAAAATACATCTATATCTCCTCCAGAGATTCTTATTCAAAATAAAAACACCTTGCAGCAACTTGTATAGGTAAAGTTGATAAGGCTCTGTATTACTAAAACCTTGGTATTTAGGGTCTAGCTACTCACAGAGGAGACCTCAAAAAAGGTTGAAACCGCTGAGATTGCTAATATGAGTTCGCTCTCTTAAGATTTTTTCCTTAAAGGAGCAATTTGAGTCTCCGGGGTAAGTGTTTTCCGGCACGTCCTGGTGAGGGGCTTTGTCGGTGAATGCTTTTCTTCGGAATTTGAGCGGTTCTGCTCGGTGGTGGTGGAAGGCCATCACTGAGTGGAGCCAAAGCTGAGATGGACGGTCTTTCGCCACAATTGAGTGGCCTAGGGATCGTCCGAACTTTTAGAGACGGCTTTGCTTATTCAAAAGGTTGAAACCAGTCTGGGTAGTGACCCCACCCATAATGCATTGCAGTATACATCTTCTACTGAGATGTGCTTTACATTATGGAAAATACTAAGAATAGTGATCAGAGCTTTACCCACCTTTACAATGAGTTGCCCTGATGTTGTCATCTTTAGACTTGAACTTTGTTTCAGGCGCAACCTTAATTGTTTGCTTACTTGGGATTAGGAGTTAAATAACCAAGCTTATAAAATTTCTTGGTAACCCTAATATACAATATCCCCAAGTTAAAAAATTAATTGCGTGTATATATATATATATCAGATGACAAGCGTAATGTTTTATGAATAATTCTTTCCAATATTCTTTCTTTCTTCAGAGGACGAATTTTTTTTTTTTATGGTCTCCACACATAAGATTCTTCTCTTTCATTTACATCAATCATAAGGTAAAAAAATATCACGATCCTCTCTAAAGAATGTTAATATTTTACAGTTATCATTCAAGGCTTTTATTCTACATTCAATTTAATCAGTAATTGTGTATTTTTTAGGTTAGTTTTTTTTTAACTTTTTACTTCACAGCAATCTTTATTTTTCTGTCTGTTCTAGTTACACTGTTTATCTATTTTCCATATTATTTATATTATAGGAGTTGGTATTCATGATTAACCACACCTTTCTACACAAAAACAAAAACAACAACAAAAAAAAAAAAAAAAAACAGAACCAGTAATTAGACCATCCAACAACCGAGAATTACTTAAGGGAAGCATTTCCTTCTATTAACATTGAATGGCATAGCAATGTTTCTACTCTTACATCTTTAACTGCATGTATGTATACACACATATTTATTACAAACTGACTTAGCTTTGCATTGGGAACACCCGCCAAATAACGCGTTGGTCAACCTCTGTGTGCAATCACTGCTCGCAGACGCCTAGGAACAGATTCCACAAGGTGTCGAATATCCTCCATGCATAACTCGACCCATATCCGCTGCAGCGACTCCGTCAGTTCACGCTCATTCCGTGAAGGAGGAGCAGTAGTTCGCAGGCCCCCGTTCTAGCATATCCCACACATGCTCAACTGGATTACAGTCAGGCAAGTCTGGGGGGGCCAAGACAATATGGCCAATTCGATGTCGTGTTCTTCCACCCACTCAGTAGGTGTACGAGCCCGATGACAAGATGCGTTGTTCTGTTGAAAGAGGGCACTGTGGTCAGGGTAGACCTGCTGCAGATATGGATGGAGATGGTCGGCTAACAGGTCCCTGTAGCGTTCGCCATTCAGTGTTTGTGAGATGATGGGCACGGACCTAGCGCGTACCAGGAAAAAGCTCCCCAGACCTTCACACCATCTTGACCGGCCTTTTGAGTCCCAACTGTGCAACCAGGGCACAGGACTTCATGCTGCTTACGCCAAATGTGAACTCGGCCACCAGCATGGTGCAGCAGGAATTGGGGGTCATTACTCCAGACGACCATCTTGCATATGTCGAGGGTCCATTACCGACATGCGTTGACACATGCGAGGAGTTGTTTGATGCTTGGCTGTCATCACGGGTACTCTTGTTGGTCCCTGGGTGGGAATCCCCATGAGAAGCAAGGTAACGCATGGTGCATGTGGAAATGGGTCGAACTACCTGGCTGTTGTACTGTTGGGTGAACTGTGTGACTGTTGCACGTCGTTGCCGTGATACCTGACACTCACCTCTAGGATCAATCACGCCTGGCTGAACAATTTGAGCCTTTCTGCTGGATCTCTGATCATAGTTAATCCTGTCCTGGTATACCCTTGGTACAGTAGTACGGGAGCAACCAACAAGTGCAGCTTTTTCCGAAATACTGGCATCTGCCCTCCTTTGAAGACATCATCGGGTGCATTACATGAAGGGACGTAAGACATAAAACACATAAAAGGAATACAAAAAAAGAAATGCAAGAGAACAAATTAAATCGCCAGCGTATTATTGCCATTTGAGGGGTTTCCGGATTCTATTGCGCTGTTGGGTTCGTACACGTGGTCGTGATCTCGTGGGTGCCAAAGTTGGATAGCAGCGTGGTGACAATCAGAAAGATTATAAAGATTGAGATGGTAATGGACTGAGGGCGATTTCTTTAGATTCCGCAATCCTTCTCTCGAGAGCATCTAAAGACGTTCTCTGATGTGTTCCAGATGCAGGATGAGTGATAAATATTTTATTGTGAGGGGCAGTAGAATTTAGGACGTGATTAGACAGTGCGCTGGCTCTACTTCTGCCATATGTGACGTCTCTCATATGCTCTTACACACGTAATTCAGTGAATGTTTCAGTCTGACCAAAATAGGGCATGTTGCAACAAAGGCGGTAAACGCCGCGATGTTTTTGTTTGTGTGTACTGAGTAAGGAACGGAGGAGTGAAAGATGTCTGGATTTTAAATTTCTTCAGAACTTTAGCTAGCTTAGTAGAAACAGAGCTGATATACGGTAGAGATATATAGCCTTTTGCATCATCCCTATCTTCAATAGGGATGATGCAAAAGAGAAGGTGGATTAAATAGTAGCTTTCTATCTGTTAAAATAACCATTTTTTCTGAACGGTTGTAAGAATAAACTGTAGTTCTTTGTTAACATCTTCTTCACAGAGGAGGGAGCGGGCACATTTGCCTAGCGTAGAAATAATGGCACGTTTTGAGGAGGGTAATAATGGGATTGTGCATGAAGATATCTATTGGTGTCAATGGGCTCAGTCGATAATGTTGTCATTAATTCTTAAAAAAAAAAAAAAAAAACGGCCTATATATCGACCACGAGAATGAGTCCGGGACTTTTCACACACTAGAGGAGTTACACTGTCGTGTCATCCATCCAACTGTTTTAATGAGACGCGTATAAAGCAACATCTTCGATAGTTTTCCTGCCATCTGCGAAGGAAATTTCAAAGATAATAGGCAGTGAAATCCATTGCTTCCATTCTAGCCCGTAGACTTTTTAATGTACAGTAATCGTAATCGTATTAATTGCATCGTATGAATACAAGGCGTAAATATATTTGTACCTAAATTAAGATTGACTCGCACTTTAGTTAGTTTAATTATTAAAGACAGAGTTGACTTTTTTTTTCAAATTTATGCAATGGCGATTCTTCTCCGATAGTCTTTACACAATTCAGCGCGACCCACATTGAAGACCAAACAATAAGAGAATGAATTCCCCCCAAACACATACGCTGAAACCTTGTGCGGATAAGAACGAAAATTGAAACTAAATTTCATTTTGCGACTACATCGAGGAAGAACGACTTTTCTCAAATTAATCATTTTCTCTGTACATGTTGTTTACGAATTTCCATTAAATCCTTAACTGAAAAACCACTCAAGGACAGCAAGGGGAAATATGAGAAGCGGAATGCAATCAAAATTTGCATCGGATTTCAATCGTACCTGTAACGCGAAACAAATATTCAAAATTGCATTTTCGGATACGAGCTGAGGTTGTGGAGGAACTATTGCGCTGCGGCTGCATCGACGCACATGTATCATATCCGTTAATTAAAAGTGTTGGCGAACAGGTTGGTCTGCTTTGCGAACCTATCCTGCGACAGTCGTACGAGATATAAGATTGCTTGGTTCGTTCACAGCACGAGATAACGCCCATTAGAAGACTGTCGCTAATAGATTAACGAGATAGGAAGACGCCAGGGTCAAATCACATGGAAATAACGAGTTCAGTAGCGTATCAGCTTTACTGCACACGACGTTTTACGAGTGAAAACGGTCGCAGGCCTTACAGTCGTGAGGATCATCAAGGAAATGAATTGAAACAAAGTTCCAGAAAGATTGGAGCAATGTAAGATACTGCTATTGCTCACCGAAAAAATACTTCTATTGTACTACGCACAATGCATTCCTTCACTAATATGATGGTGTTGTGATTAAAGCACGCGGCATGCTCATTATGAAATGCAAACTATAAAGGAGCGACCTTTTCGTGAAGAAGGAAAGAATGAATTCCCTCTGCAGTTTCTCGCCTTCCAATATGTGAAACGTTTACACATAAGACGTGTGGAAAAAGTGCTTTCAAACTATCCATCGTTCACATATCCAGAGGAATGGGAGCACAGCCCACTCAGCAAGGTCATCAACTTAAAGTGCCTTATCGGCTGTTTCAAATGGTGCTTCTTTTGTTAGAAATTAGAAATAACATGTTTTCAATAGGAACGTGTTCTGTTCCTCCCAGTACTTTGCCCTAATATCAACAACAACAAAAACTCGATTCCATTTTCTGACAATTTTAAACGAACAGGATAGGCTGAATGTTCGGTATCCATGCGTAAACCGAAGCGCAATGATAACATTATGTTCTGAGATCCACCAAAGAGCATTGTGAAAAGGGTTTCCACAATGTGAGCACATTTTCAAAAATGTCTACATGTGAGTAGCCAACAGTTGTGGATGTCTGTTCTAAGCTCACTACTAACCTCGTGTTGAGCGGTTGCAAGGCAATTTATTTTGCCAATTATAACTTAGCAATACTTGCCATGATTCCTTGCAGAATAATAGTGCAATACTTCTAATAAAGATTCGCAGACCATACCTAAGCGGTGAAGACCATATTGGCTGTGTAATGCGAATTTGAATTCGAGCTCTTCTCGTTAATGACATTACAGGCAATGTTTCCGTCGGAGATGGAGAAGTTCATCTTCCCACTCTCGGCACTAATTACTATGAAAGGTTTCGCGCAATCCGTTTATGCTCAGTATGAAACACCTTCGTGGTACTGAGGATAGATATTCCACTGATGTGCGACTCTATACAAATTACTTCGAATTTCAAGCAAGGTTGCCAACAGCCACAGTACAAATGTAGCTATATCTCAGCTGAGGCACACAGCAATACCATAACTAATTTGGAATACTGAGCAAAGTTCCTTTTGTAGGATGACACTATACCATTTCTCTATGTCATCGTGTAATATCTACCCTCAGGAGACAAAATAATAATCACACACACACTAAATGGATTCCAAAAATAACACGAAAACAAATGAAACAGAGCTTTGCACATTTGACGCTTGTTATTACTTTTTATCGTAGCTCCGCTACTTCATAGGGTTATGAGAGTTAAGAATTTCCTAGAAGAAGAAATGGTAGGGTGACTTCCCTTTGGACACAAAATTAGGCAATTACAAACATCCATGACGATGGTGCATTCCAACCCGCAGTGTGTCGGACAGTTGTTATGCTGCTATTTAAAATGAGTGCCTTCACATTGCAGGCACTCATTCCAAATAGGCTTTGAAGTTGTTTTGACAATTCTCAAAAGTTGCGTGATATACACTGCCTAAAGCACCACCTTGCAAAGGAGGCTGTCCGGAATTGGGCATAGACAGATTAGTACTTCTACGCCTCACCAAAAATCTTCAGATTTGGTTGACGAAAAGAACATCAGCTGTCGAATGCTCCAGAGTGGAAAAGGTACAATTCATGACTCTTGGTATACATGCTGAAGAAAGGAACCGGGTGTAATGACAACTGGGAGCCATGGATATGGACATTCATTTTGACTTCATTCTGTATATGATGGATATTTCGAATAGGATAACTCGCAGAAATGTCACCAGTTACTTAATGAGCAGCCCACTGTCTTCATTCGATTTTACTAATATCTTCATAATATAGGAATTTCAAGAATCCACCACAACTGCCTCGGCTAGGATGTCTGTCCAGCGTGGTGGAACTTAGTTGATGACGTTGCGCATTGAGGCCGCTCTGCAGGCTTCCAGTTGCCCTAGTCGTAATTAGGTGGATTACAATAAACTGGGAATGTATAACAAGCGGTATTAATGTAACAGTTTTCTAATGGGTGCATGTCTATTTGAGATGATGAGTCAATATATGAGGTTGAAATATGGCTTTTTTTTAATAAATATTTTGCCAATGACAAAACAACGGTGCACCAAATTTTGCAGAATGAAGTGTTTCATACCAGAAGTGTATCTTCTGTCCATTTTGCATCTCGTGTGCTGAAAATTCTTACCGAATCAGTATGAAGAAGAAACTAAAAAAATAAAGAAACAAAACAAAATAAATAAAAAACAGAAGCTCAATAGTGAGCGGAATGAAGCATTTAGTTTGCCAACGATTTCAGTCGAAGCATGAACGAAATCTATTCTGGAGCGAGTTCTCATCTCTAGGATAAACTGATAAAGTCTCCTCTGTTGAAGGTTATTGGCTATTTGACGTAATATTTCCAGGAGCTGCTTTGTTTACATCAAACCTTGCCTTATCCATCGCAAACATCATTATGGATTTAATATCGCATCGCATTGCTTATTTGTGCAATCCCTTTATGTAATCACCTACTATCAGATGAGAATCTCAAGGATAGGCTAGGAGCATTCCGCGTGTTTCACAATGGACATGATTTATTGATGCATCTGACCCAAATTCCTTATTTAGACAGCACGAGTTGCTCAGTATTAGAGCGAGCATTCCCATCAGTCACTAAAATTGCGATGTACATCGATCAGTGTCAGTGATAAAATCACAAGCAGTTTATTTCTTGAATTCACTGTAAAATGAATCGAAAATCTTTGTACACCCACACCCATAGAAATATCCTACAGTGGATTCATTATTTATTATTTTTGAAGCTCGAATCCACGATACAGTTTAGCTATAAACAAGCCCTTCTACACTTACAATAAATTAATCTGCGTATAGTTGTAAATTATAAAACACAACAAAAATCACTTCAACTTATAATTTTGTATTGGAAATGTTTACCGCTCTACGTTTGATGCTCTGAACTGAAATTATTGAAATTGAGATGAACGAAATAATTTTTCAGTGAAGAAGTGGAAATCAGACCACCTGTAATCCTTGAGAAATTAAAAATCGAAAGGAGAGCACAACTTCACCAATCAACTTCGACTACCCTCAAGCTGTCAAGAAACATACGAACAAAACTCTTTTCCTCTTTCTAGCCAGCCACCTATCTACATACGACATTGTCGTGTCATAGGTTTTTTTTTTTTTGGGGGGGGGGTTGCTGATGAGGGGCGCATTTTTTTTGCCAGGTTCCGTTTATTGGAGGTCTGAAGTGGCTTGAAAAATGTTCATGCTTGGTGACCATGGTAGGGTTTTTGGGTTATCTAAAAAAATAAATTAATTAAAAAAAAATAATCATTAGCTCACCTACAGTATTACTTTAGTATAAGTTCAAATCTTCTATGGGTGCGAGTTACATAACAAATAAAACCAGCTACTTGAAAAATCTTAAGCTACGAGAGAAATCAGGTTAATCGATATTCTTCTCTCACCGAGACGACTTGGTTCTTGCATTATCCATGAGTACTTTCAGATAGGGCAGAAACCAATCCATAATTCTTCCACCTTCGTGTCATCTAATAAAACTTTATGTATTTCAGGACTTCAATTTTCAATTGTCTAACAAACGAACTCTATACAGATCCAAAATCTCCGAATCCTTTGAATATTGTTCTCACACTTGGGGCGATGGCTCAGAAATCTCTATAAAACTGATGCTTTTCAAGAGTGGAGTTACTGAAATGGCGTCTGTCATTCCTTCCCGCGTTTCTTCTAAACCTATAATAACACGAGAAGTGCCCACCAACCATCAAACACATTACTTCTACCCATCTCACATTTCATCTACCTCTGCTTTCTGGAGCACCCTTCCCTATGAAGTATTAACAAAACTACAAATTGCAGCTCTTCGAAAATAGAAATCCACGGATTCCTATTTTCTTAACCCTCTCCCCTGGCATGGCATCTGTTTGCTTTAGGTTATGGAATCACTTGTGGAATCACAAGTGTGTATACAAATAAATACAGCAATATAAATGAACCCAATAGTTGTGTTGCCTCATATTTTGAAAATAATATAAAATCAAATCCTTATCAATCGCAAGTCCAGTGAGCTCAGGGGTTATTTCGAGAAAATGTGCTTTTGTAGGTGAAGCTCAGATTCTCCTCCCCTTTAATGTTGTTTAATCAACTACAGTTAGTTAAATGCAAAAAAAAAAATTCTTTTTGATCCACAAAAACGTGAAACTTGTCTCGTTCGTAAAGTAGATGCTGTTCTTTCCCATTTTCTTTTTCAGATCTGTTTCCATCTGCCCTATATGCATTCTTACTCACTGAACTAATTTCTTTCTGTCTATGAATCATCTTTACCAGCAGAAAAATAATTGTTTTCTGGAACAGCCTTAACAGACAACACAAAAGTCTGCAGGATTTAGTTAAACACCAAATGATCGAGGAAGCAAAAACATTTAAGACAAGTTACGAATCACTTATAAGTTATAAATACAAATCTTAGAAAGATTAGCTACTCTAAAAATATGTTTTGTTTTGTTTTTTTTGTTCTCCTTACAAGCAGGTATGCCAAAGAGAACAGCGAGTAGGTTTTTCTCTCCTATGGGATGTGTGTTGAAATCTTTCCTGTTCCTCACTCTCTATGCTCCCTGACTTGTAACACCACCACCACTAAATATCTTATCATGCCTACCTCTATCTGACACCATATGCTTTCAAACCATTAGTACCCGTGCCCTCCAAATCCCCCATTCTGTGAGAACATAAGTCACAGCTTATCATAAGCAGTACTCCACCACAGCGTTTTCCCTTCCTATCCTGTCGAAAAATGTTGTACTCTTCTACTTCTATTCCTGTTGGTATATCATCTTCCATCAACCATGTCTCAGAGATCTCAATAATCTTTGGACAGTCTGAGGCTATCAGCACCACCAATTTATCATCTTTATTCTAGATCCGAAGGGAAGATTCCAACACATAGGAAGAGGCATGCACACCCTGTATGCATGCCTCTTCCTATGGCATGCACACTATGGTGTTTTCTATGGTGTTTTACATGCACACCATATTCCTATGGTGTGCATGCCATAGGAAGAGGCATACACACCCTGATTATTGACTGCTTGATTATCAAACTGTTAAATCACTTATGGTAATATGCGAAAGGGAAAGTGCTTGTCACGACTGTTGCACAATTCTAATGCCAGGTGAAATACATAAAAAAAAAGTATAACGAATAAGATTCGTCCCTCTGGTTCTGATCGGCGTTGAGCAGATGCTTCTTTAATGTAGCGCATAATGTTTACTTGTGGATGACAGATGTGAAAGTCCAGAGTGTACCCGATTATTTTGCTGATATTTGACATCTGTTTCCACTGATGAGGATTATTTTGTAAATAAATAGCAGCAGCAAAAATAAATATTTTGTTGCTGCTGCTTCCAGTTTGGTTAGGCGAATGTTCAGTGGTCCGCTCTCCATCTAGTAGGTGGCGACCTCTAATCCCACTGCTGGCATGGATGTTTGCGAAAGACTTTAGGCTATCGATTAATTTGATTGCCCAGTGTAAGACTACCACTCTGCTTACCGGGAAGCCAAAAGCGGCTTGAAAATGTTTGGTCTATAGAGCAGGCAGTCCACGGTGCTAATGTATCATTCTTTTAAAACTTTTCGTGAGGACTTCACATAAAAACAAATACAAAAATCAAACTAGAGATCATTGCGAGATAGCAAAAAGGATGAATTTGTAATTAACAAATTAATTTTTTTTTTCAATGGTGAAAATTAGTTGTGAATGTTTCTCATCAGAGAAAAAAAAAAACAAGTATTTAAAAAAAATCAAAGATTTCACGGATGTTTGAAGTGCTAAGCGAAATCTGATAATCAGCAGTGAGTAAAATGGCCAAAATAAACATGTTGACGGTTATCTCGAAGTGAAGAATAAATTGTTGCTTTCCTTGAAGTCTCAAGGGAATGACCTCCTGTTTATTGCAGGACAACTCAGAGGCGAGTTAATTCACTCCGTATCAGGGATTTAGAAGGGAAGGGCTGAAATAACACTGCCAGTTATTCAGAGGTCAAAGGCCTGTAGAAACGAAGCTAATCTCAGAAGAGCGCTGCAAGAAATAAATGTGGGAAAAAAAGTCATTATTAAGCCGTTCAAGCTCTACAGCCAGCGGCACTGCGCATAACCCTCAAAGTAAAAAGGTGATGGAATTCTTTTTAAAGTGTGCGCTGAACTTGTTCGGATGCACGGTGAAGATATCAAACTAAAAAGTTTCGCGAGAGGTAAAATAAACATACGAGAAGTTTGGACAGTCGTCTCTGAAGAGGAAAAGTACGCAACAGTTTCAAAGGCGCGATCTCACGCCAGATGTCAAGTGTGATACATTTTTAAACATTGCGTTTCTTGTGGCACGTTTGCGCATATAATCGGTAGATGGCGCACTATCAATGAGCAGTTATGAAATAGTCTCCCGATTTAAACATTTTTAAGGTGATTAATTGCAAATTAGTAAACAAATTTTAGTTGTGTCATGTCAACTACCCTGCAAGGTGATATATCTGATAATAGTGTGCCTCTAATAGTGTCCTAACAGTGTGTGAAAAATATATCGAAACCCGCGGACTGCCAACAGCCGCCATAATCTTCTGACCCACGTATAAGGTAAGGAGAACAAAGAGCTAAAGGATTAACATATCTTAGGAAATGGCGATACGCCGCAAAGTATGAGAGGTATATAGCCGTTGATAACAAGACTATTGTAAAGTGCGTAAACTAACTGTAACAGCAACTATCATTTTTAAAATGATAGTTGCTGTTACAATTACTGCACAGGACTGAGTCAAAGTCAGTACAAAAAATTATCAAAAGACAGAAAGCAGAACTGAAAATGCATTCTATGCAAATATAAGGAGTAACCACGCTCACAGTGGTCAAGGCCTCTATCCCAAAGCTGTATGCATTCCAGTGCTGCCCAGCGCTCGCAGGCAAACGAGTCACTCAGCCCTGACACTAGTGCAGCAATGTCCACTGCCATGTGATCTGGGATTTAAAGGAAGAGGTAAGTGAACTGAAAACTTCTGTTGAATATACATCTGCCAAAGTAGACGAGATTCTATACACGATAGTTGAGCTACCAGAGGGAATCAAAGAACGTAAATCCAAAAATACAGAACTGGAAAATTCCAATTTACAGTTACGGCGCGATCTTAAATTAATTAATCAAACTGTTGATGATCTCACAGTCAACAAGTCATAAACAGAAATTTTGAAATACGAGTAGTAGGTGTTCCTCAAGAGCTCCATGAAAACGTGTAAAAAATAATAAAGAAGATTTCACAAAAATTCAAGTGGATTTTAATGAGAAGGACATCGAAGCAGGTCACAGACTCCATATTGCGCAAGGAAAAAATAAAGCCAAAACATATTATAAAATTCAGGTCTAAGGAGACAAGGGATAGATGGCTAGAAGGAAAGAAGAACATAAATAACAAAATAAGTACCAGAGATATAATAGTAATTTTAAAGACGGCATAATTTACTTAAATGAACATTTGACTGCGAACATAAAACATCTACTGTATGCAGAAAAATATATAAACGGAATAAAGACTATAAGTATCTCTGGATAAATACGGTAAACTCTTCATGAGAAAAGATGACAAGTCGCATATACAGAGGATAAAGTGCGAAGATCACTTCCAAAAACTTTAAAAATAACAAAAGAATCCCTGATTACTTTACGATGATAATGAGAACAATTTACAATGACACATCAGAATTACGAAGCTTTTTATATTTCATTAATAAGCCTACTCTAAATGTATTGCATTTAAAGATTAGAAGTATAAGAGATAAAATGGAACATCTAGAACTAATATTAAATGACCTACATTATAATATACATATTTTAATACCAACAGAAATATGGATAAAGGCGCATGAAGCTAGCCTTTACTATTTAGAACGGTTTAAAAAAATACTATCACTGTAGGGATTATAACAGATCTGGGAATTAATGCTCGAAGGCATTTAACTATTAAACACATTAGCAGTACCAAAATGGAAACAGCCGGGCATGTTAACATTTACTTACAGAAATTACAATTTCTACATAATCGCTATTTTACAGATCTCATTCTTTTACGCCCTATGACTTTACACAAGAACTGGAAACCGTACTACGTGACATTGATTATGATAATGTTATAATAATTGGTGACATAAACATCGATCTGCTAAGCGACAGTCGTTATTCTCTCGAATTTCATAGATTTATTAGCCATGCATGGCTTTGAGCAACATGTAAAATATCCCGACGAGGGATTTCAATGGCTGTGCTTTGTGTTTGGACCATGTGTTTGTAAGAACACAAAGTCCGACTAAAATTCAAATCAGCATCTACAAACACAAAAGATATCAGCGTCCAGTATCCTAGAATAAACTACAGTGTGCTAAAGCATAAATTAAAATCCAAAAACAATGGGAAAATATAAACAATCTACTGGGCAAAAATATCCGAGAACCAACACTTCCAATACTGACTAAAAAGGACAGCAATCGTATAAATTTAAACAGTGAAAGAACGTTATCAGACAGATTTAACAATCACTTCATAACGGCCAATGAAAAACTTGTAAACAGTCCTAATAATCCATCCGTAAATTGTAGACTTAAAATAAATGAGAGTTCGATGTACCTTTTTTCCTACTTTTGAGAATACAAATATTATAATGAAACTTGAAAACTCCTCTGCTCCTGGCCACGATAATATTAATGTCAGAATTGTACGGGAATGCCAAGAATATCTGATAGCTCTTATGACTATTTTCAATCTATCGTTGATGACCGGAGTGTTTCCAACAAATAAGAAAAATCTAAGAAAGCTGTGGTAATACCAATATGTAAAAAAATGATGCAAAAATGATATTAAAAACTACAGACCAATGTCTCTACTCCTGGTTTTCTCCAAAATATTGGAGAAATTAGTAAAACATAGATTAGCATTTTTTTTAAAGAAATTATACACTTCTTCTCTAAGAACCAGTATGGGTTTAGACGGAAACTAAACACCGAGCACGCCCTGCTGAACAAAAACTTGATTTATTCATCACAAGACCACACAAACTAACTTCAGTAGCCTTCAGACCTGCAGAAAGCTTTCGAGACGGTACCCCATGACATTTCATTAAAAATCTGGAGAATGTAGGAATTAGAGGTTTGCACATGACTGGTTTCAAAGAGAGTTATTTAACGTCTAGATCACGAGCAGTAAAAATCAAAAGTTGTAGCGATTTCATTAAGATAAAATGTGGTGTTTCCCAGGGTTCTGTGTTTGGGACCAGTGCTATTTATAATTTACATCAAAGACTTCTGTGATAACCTACAGTTATCAAGTCATGGAAACACCTTTGTAGATGATACCGCACCGATATTCACTGCAAATTTTGTAAATGAAATGCAAAATTTGGTGAACAGAGTTTTGCAAATAGTGACAACTGGTTTCATGTGAACAAACTCACTCTCAATGCTGGAAAACTAAATTTATAATTTTTAAACTCAAAAATACACCTAATAGTAAAACCAGTTTTTCCATCCATATATTCCTACATCACTGGAACTGTAAAAGTAACCAAAATTTTAACTGTATGGAGATAGAAAGTGTGAATACTACAACCGATCTAAGATTAAAAATATACAACTTAAGCTGGAAACCACATATTACAGAAGTATTCAACAAAGTAAGATTTATGCTACCTCGAGTCTTCTTGTTAAAAAGATTCTTAACTCTGACAATGTTAACAACATTATATTTCGCTTGGATACAGTACGGTATACTAAACTGGGGAGGAACGTATCACACCAAACTGACGCCTTTAATCTCTTTTCAAAATAAATTAATACTCATTTTAACCAACATTAAATATAGAGACACTACACTGAACGCGAAATATATATTAAATATCCTCCCAATTAGACAACTATATATTTGCAGGATGCTACTTATTAATGCAGAAAAGCGGTCTTAAAATATTTTATCACTAAAGCGCAAAAAGAAATAATACAAACATCTATTTGGCTCTAAAAATCTTCAACGGCTTACCGCTCTCTTAATACGAAAGAAAAATAACACGAACACATACAGAAATCTGATCAGACAGTACCTAAATTTTTATAAGAATATTGAAAATTTGTTTACAATAATCGTATAAAAATATAAATAGAATAAAATAAGAAATTAACCAATACAAAATATTTAAGTAATTAATGAACTGCATTGTTCTTGTTTCGCATGTACTTGTGTGTGCGGTAGCATATATTTGCGTGTGTGTATTAATTATACATGTATTTATATATTATTCCCTATATGTATTGTCGATATATTGTAATTGACAATACTGTGCAATTGTTCCACTTATTGTAACCGGATGAGCTCATGCTCTTGGGTTATACATATAGGATGTCAGTTTTACAATTATTTTCATTTTGAAAGAAACTTTCAATGAATGAGATGTAATGTAATGATATCCAAATGATAATGCAATGTAATAATAACTCAATAAATGAAATCAAAACTCAAAATAATAATAATAAAAGTAATCAGTAGCAATGTTATTGATTTGTTTCTACTTGTCGAAATAACATTTAGCGATAAATGGCTATTTTCATCATTTCTGTTCAAGTTAGTAACTTAAGGTGTGTGTGTGTGTGTGTGTGTGTGTGTGTGTGTGTGTGTGTGTGTGCGTGCGCGCGCAGTGTCTTTCACACCTCTTTCTCGAGCCATTATTGTTTCCCTTGTTTGTATTCGCTGCCAAAGTGAACCATGTTCTCCCTTTTTGTGCAGCAGGAGCAGCGAACACCGTTTGCAAAATATTATTTCCATCGTTGACCTTTAGAGAAGTATTCCCACTCCCTTGACATTTCGTCATCGAAGAACTAATTAAAGCAGTTTCCTCAAGGATTAACAGTTTTCATTATTCTCTCTTGCTACTTTATCGAGTCCTTCGCATTACCTGCAGATTTCTGTACACCAAATGAAATCTGATGCTGAAATTTATCCGAGTCAGCATTAAAAAAAGCTTCCGATTCAAGACAACAAAGAAGTTAAGACCCCTTACTTCTTCTACCATTCAGTCTATTCTAGCAGTTTTATTATTATTATTAAGAGAGACCTCCAGGGAGTCAAACACTCATCGAGGGAGGCCACATACTACATATACCAGCTATCACAGTTATTCTTGAATTCATTCACACTGCTTGCACTCACAACATCCAATGGCAATCACTCACCACCCTCTAAGAGAACAATCTAGCCCTCACACCCTTCTTGGCGGTCTTCATTCTCCAAGGATGCCCTCTCGTCGTTTCCCCACCCTCCATAAATTGAAAAATTCCATCAATTGAAATCCTGTATGACCCTTTCAGAAGTTTGTAAGTCTCAATCATATCATCCCTCTTCCTCTTTTATGCTAGTGTCTGCAGTCTACAAATTCTAAATCTGTCTTGATAATCAGTATTCCACAATCCTGATATCATTTTAACACTCTCCTTTGTACTCTCTCCAATATATCAGAATCATAACGGAAACTAGGAGACCAGACAGGCATACAATAGTCCAAGTGATTCTTATCAAGGCCTTGTAAAGAGAAAAAATAACATCCTTATTTTTACATGTGAATGTTCGTTTCAGCATGGCAATTATCTTTTGAGATGTATTTGCAATCTTTGCCACATTGCCCCTAAATTTCAACTTCCAATTTATTAACACTCCAAGATCCCTAGCCTCATCAGTTTCTTCTAGCCTAATCCCATCAATATAATACGACATTGAATATCTAATCATGCCGAAGTGAGTAAATTCACCCATTTTCCCATGCGCACAATACCAACCTATTCAAATCATTCTGCAAAGACTGCATATAAGCAGCATTCCTGATTACCAGATTCCTGATCTTTGCATCATCAGCAAATAACTGTATGTCGGTTGTCAAATCCTTCCCAATATCATTAATGTACAGATCAAAGTGGACCAAGCACTGATCCTTGTGGTACACCACTTGCTACCTTAAACCTTGCGGACTCAGATCCCCCGTATACCACTTTTTGATATCTGTCAGTCAGCCATCCTCTTATTCATGCTAATATTGTATAATCCAAACGCAATTTCTCCAATTTATGCAGCAGTATGCCATGCTGGATTCTGTCAAAAGCTTTAGCAAAATCCAAAAGTATCATGGTGTATCCATTCCCCTTGTCTAGTTCAATGGTAACATTGTTATAGAATGCGAGCAAGTTGCTAAAACTTGACCTTCCCTTAGTAAACCCATGTTGTTCATTGCAAAGAAGATAGTCACTGTCAACCCATTTCTGAATGCGGGCCCTAACCAATTTTTCCGAAATCTTCACCACCACTCCTAAGGTACTAATTGGTCGATGGTTGGATACATCAGTCTTTGCACCACCCTTATGCAATGGAATTATCATACATTCATTCCATTCCTGCGGAATCTTCCTGTTCTGAGACTCATATTAAACATTCTGTCAAATGAATGGTCAGTTCAGCTGAACACCCTTAGCACACGTGCTGATATTCCAGTCCCTATTGTTCAATTCTTATTCAGTTTGCGCAACAGCTGTAATACCTCGTCGTCATACACGAGTTTCTTCTTCCAGTGAAGAGGTAGCAGTGAGCTCAATGTTGCGTTCACCAGGTTAATAGCTTTTAACAAAATGGGCACTCTTTCCTGAATAACCTCTTCTGAATCTTTAACTCTTACGCCATCTAGATTTAGAAGAGTTATTCTTTCATATTCATTCTTTATTTTAATTGCAGCATATCGATAGAATTCTTGTGGGTTGTCTTTAGCACGCAGAGCCAGTTTCTTTTCATACCCAGACTTTGCTTTCCGTACAACACTTGCGACTATTCTAACCTACTGCTTATAACGTTCATAATAACGGACGTCATCCTTATGCAAACGATATTCCTTCCACATCATCCTTTTCTTACGAATCTCTTTAGAAATGAAGGTTCGCGAACCTCGCAGCATTTTTCCTTTCATTTTATTTATGCAGAGATCACTGAAAATAACAAAACTGATTATGCAACCACCGCAAAGATGGAAACTATTTCCACAGCATACCCAGACAATTTCACGTGTCAGACGTATATTTAGAATATCGAAGGTTTTAAATTTAGAAAAATCCAGGTCTCGAGCAATGCTTTGCGGTGATTCGGAGTCCTCTAGTGTGGAACTAGAAAAGCGTAAGGCATTTTCAACTGGCCTGCTGATGACAGCGCGTAATTGACAAATTTGCGTGAGTCTGATTTGCTTGGTCAACGTTATCGGGATGTCGGTTTACCCTTCTGCGAAAATACTGTGAAAAGACGATGGCACCTATTAGGAAGGCAAAGAGTTCTACTGGCTGAAGAGGAAAATGCCATACCTTCCTCTAGTTCCACACTAGAGGACTCCGAATCACCGCAAAGCATTGCTCGAGACCTGGATTTTTCTAAATTTAAAACATGATATTCAAAGTCTATTATAATCGTAAACACATTTCTGAGTTCTTTCATCAGTTTTCACGTCACTACATTTTATGTAATGATGTGAAATCAATTCCCGATTACATTTCATACGAATGTAGTAAAATGTGTAACATTAGAACTGCCTGAGTGTGGACGAGTGCCGAGAAAGTTGAGTCGGGATTATTTTTAATTAAAATACACGCATCTATATCACCTTGTTACAAGATATAGATGCGTCTATTTACTGAATGTAAGTGTTACCTCGTAACATTTACATTCACTAAAATTTCAGAACCAGAATGTGGACGCTGTGAGGTTTTCAAACGAGATGGAAAGGAATGTAAGTGTTGTCATCAGCAAAAAAAAAAAAAAACACCTTTTCATGTGAAGTTGGCAAAGATCAGATGATATTCAGGATAAAAGGGATATGCAAATAAAAAAAAAATGAAGCGATACTTTTAGATTAGTTAGTAAGGGAAATCTGAAAATAAAAAGCAATCCTCCACAAAGCCGTCTAAATCCTGCCTATCAGCACTTTGCTGAGGTAATGATGGACTTACAACAAGATCTTAAATTATGACTAATTTTGGATCCTCAAAAATTCAATAAAGGATTGTATAAAATTCACTGCATTCTAAGTAGACAACAAATAATCTCGTCCAGTTTGCAACGTGACGAGATTATTTGTTGCTCTTTGCAACGTGAGATTTCAAAAATATTGTGCGAACTCGAAATTTTTTCAAGGGATGCATCTAAGTGAAACTGTGCACGTAGTGGAATAACAGAGAAGCCCTCCCAGTCACAAAAGAATTCAGTATTATATTATAATGTGTGCGTAACTGTAGACGAAGGTTTTAGTCAAATGGAGTGGGTTGGATGCATCCATGAGAATAATTACCGCAGTTGTTATCTCGTTCAGACCATACAGCGCCAGCCGATGGAAAATACGATATATTTAGCGCAGAGAAAATGATCGCCCAAAGTTAATTACGAGGATGATTACGACGAAGTTTTCCGAACACGAGACACCCGAGAATATTTCGCTATTTTTGAAAGGTCATTTGGGAGACGCACGTGCACTGTCTTTCTTCAGAGAACGTCTGTTGAACATTTAGTGTCGCAGATGTCACACTCTGTATTCTTGGAGAAAAGCTTCCCCGTGTGCTTTTTTTTACCAAAAGAAATTTTAGTGTTCGTCGTTCTTGCAGAAGCTTACTGCAATCAACTGAATTTCGGAACTCCGTGAAAGCTCTTCTCCTCGGTTTCCCTTTCTGCGAGGTCTTTTGCTCTTTCCGAGAACGAACAAACACACTGCGTTTCCATCAGATTCATCCTGTAAAAAGGTTCAGCGAAGTATCTCGCAGAAAACAGCTGCAATTAAAAAACTGGCGAAGACCGAGCCGAGTTTTCCTTGCTTTGGCAACCTTCATTGTGGATTACTTAGAGGCAGCGAAGTGAGCTCGTGATGTTCGTTAATTTCGAGGTTGTTTGTTTGAAGGGAGAGAAAACCTGCACGGAAAACGGGCAAGAAATACACGGGGATAGTAAAGGCCAGCGGATATACTCGAGAGCAATTACAGACAAACCCGGACTTTCGAACATAATGCGTTCGTGGAAATGTGTTTGTAAGTTTAATTAATTTATTTATTTTTCATAAGATATATTGTTAAATTTTTCAATACCTTTCTTAATACAAAGCTCATAAAAATAAATAATTCAGATATCATTCCAATTATTTCTTCATCGACAAAATAAAGTACAATACATACAATGTCAATTCATGATCGATATAAAGCTATATATCGGCCAGGATATAGATAATTAACAACTTAATTACCAAAAGAATTGTCAGTGTTCGTTGTTCTCGCAGAAGTTTTTATTAAGGAAAATAATTAAATAAATAGAACACCATATACCGTTCTCTTTGTTATTACATTTGAAATTCACGCACGCTATAAATGTGTGGAATATGTTCACAACTGAACATTTTCCGTTGCGTCGTAAAATATCGGCGAACTTCAAGCAACATAAAATGTTCGTCGAGTTCTGCGTTCATAAAAAGAACTAAAAGGAGTCTCCGTTTATTCTTCCAAGCAATGTCCGTAAATCTTGAAAGTTCGTAAGTAAAGGTTCGCCTGTACCGTTTCAGTCTACTTGTATTTGCAGACTTCGAAGAGCTGCTTGTAATTTGAAGTTAAGCGGATCAAGTAACATTAAGAGGTTTTGGTGCACTTGTGTACGCACATTTTGTGTCAACTTTCCGAAGTAACAAGGCAGTGACCTCACAGTATTAGTTGCTTAAGCCGTAATGTCACTCAACCCAAATGGTCTCCGTTGAACCATCTTGGTTCCGATAAGTGGACTGAGGAATCATTCAGACAGATGACGTCTGTGCAAGGCATTCAAAGTGAACTCTATGATAAAATGTTTGCAAAAGGTGTGTTGGAAGGCCAGAAATCCTCGTGTGAAATAGAGTTTGTATATGTAGGGATTTGTTAGAGCGAATCATGTAATAAATGCTGAAGACTTGGATTCAGAATTTTGCCATTTATCTATTGAGGAGTAATGTACGGTACTCATCACTCCTCAATGGATACATGAATTTCGGTTACTTTGCATACATCACCACTCGGGAAGTGAAAAAAAAAAAAAAAAAACGATGAGGTGGCTGTTACTTTGGATGTGCTCTTCTGTACTGCAGACTTTCGAGGAATGAAACCGAGGAGGCGCTCGCTGAATCTCTTGTAAAATATGAGAAACCATGCATGCAAAAGTCCGAACCATACTGACTTTGATCATGGATACCTATGAAATGTTGCGAAATTTTTCTGTCATTCTGTCACTAAACGTGTCATGCGATACGTCTTTCCTTGATCCAGCAGAATGATCGTCCACTTTTATTTATTTATTTATTTTTAATTTGTCTGAAAGCGAACTTGGAGATGTCTAGGGAAAATTTCTAGGCACAATCCTTTGAAAGCGTCATGAAAACACTGGCGGCTTGTCAATGAGAAACGACAATGGCGAACAGCAACATTCGTGCACCCTTGTTTTTTGGGAAGCACAAAGATTTTCGAGTTGCTCAACTCTCATTTGTGCTTGTGATATTTTCCGCCGTAAAGTCACGAGCGCTGTTGTTCCATCAATGCAAGCAAACTGTTAATACCGTGATAAGTTAACGAACATAAATATATTTTGGCGTAAAAACGTAAGTCACATAAAATACTAAAATTGAATAAAATACGCTGGTAAACAAATTTGTTTTTCATAAAAATAATAAAATCCATTAAACTGAAATACTTTCGTCAATGAAATACGTGGCCTCATTACAAATATTCGGAGCAAAATCGTTATATTTACCGCGGCTAGAAAACTGTTGACACACACATGAGAGTGAGAGAGAAGTGAAACAGAAGCGAGCGAAGGTCATGCTGCTTAGTATGTAAATGTGCAACTGAAATGTGACTGTTCTCAAGAGATAAAAGAAAGGACCCTCTATACGAATGGTGCACTGGGGTAAAGGTCTGCATCGTTCAGTGCAATTCATTTTAATATTCGCCAGGTCTTCGACGGGAATTTTTTTTAAAGCATCTAGTGATAAACAGAAAATGTATCGCAACCAAATTCGTGAAGTTCATGCTCCACAAAACAAAAAAAAAAGAAAATAATAATTATAAAATGAAAATCCTCGAAAACCAATTCTGTTTGGTACATAAACGAAGACCCACTTTTCTGCCAAAATATCAGAGGCGGCAGCAAATACGAAGCTGCTTATCTCGTGTCCCCACACCATACAGAAAATGGAATCGTTCCTCGTCCGAGTTTTAACTTTGGCGGAGAAACACGAATGGTCATAACCTTGAGATTTTCTCACGCGCTTACCTGAGTGCGATCGATGTCCACGGATCTTTTCCACCAGGTGGCGCACGAGCGCAGTGGACAAAACGAAGCGCAACACGCGATGTTCTCCTCGGACCAACCAGAGACGAGCTTTTGCTTTCCTAAAACAAAAACGTTTTATTTTGTAACCGATCAAATTACTACTTTTCGCTTAGTAATTTCTCCATTCCACCATTGTTTTTGTGGGGGCGCAATCCTTTTGAAAGGCTCATGAAAACACTGGCGGCTCGGCAATGAGGAACGATAATGGCGAACAGCAACATTCGTGCACCGTTGTGTTTTGGGAAGCACAAAGATTTTCGAGTTGCTCAACTCTCATTTGTGCTTGCGATATTTTCCGCCGTAAACTCACGAGCGCCGTTGTTCCATCAATGCAAGCAAACTGTTAATAGCGTGATAAGTTAACGAACATAAATATACTTTGGCGTAAAAACGCAAGTTACATACCTGAGAAATAAATAAACTTGTTCCAAAAATAGTAAAATGAGCTCACACGCAGTGAGTGAGTGAGGAAAGTTTGCTGATTTTGGACACTGAATAAAATAATAAATGGGAAGGGGGGAGGGGAAATGTAGAGTCGCGATTTGGCATAAATACTCACGAAGAACAAGTTATGCAACACTAGTTACATCTTGTCGGGTATTCATCAGGAGCGTTTTCTTGGGCTCTTAATAAACTACGACTGTTGAAGGAAACAGGTACCATGCCCACACTGCCGTCAAAGCATATCATTCTTTCCGAGAAATTAAGATGTGGATATTGTTCGTTTGAACAGCGAAGTTTCGGTTTATTTTCGTTCTCAGTGGTCCTTGTAGCTTCAAATGCGCACCTCGCTTCCTTCAAGCAAAATTCAGTAGTCCGTGCAGAGCGAACCACACAATTTAACTTCTCTTTCGATTCTTTACGCATTTAGTAAAAATACAACTCATTTTGAAAACCTTTTTTTTTTCAAAAAAAAAATCTATTTAGTAAAGAGGTTTTTACACGAAAACTCGAAAAGTGTCACACGGTGGCTTCATTTCCACTTAATTGTTCGTTAATAACTGACCGCATGATATCAGACTAATTTCCATAAACAATACGAACAGGTTTGAAGTGTGCCAGTGCTGTCCATTCATTGGCACACGCCAAACCTGTTCGTGTTATTAATATTTGAGGATATAAAGTAGTTCTTACTTTATGCCCTCAAGTATTAACTCGAACATTGAGTGGTTTTAGGTGGTTCAACTGTTGAACCACCTAAAACCCCTCCGGAGACAAGACTTCAACAATGGTTTACACTGTACCAAGAGAATAATACTGGTATTCCAGTAGCCAAACATCTTCCACGTGGTGTCCACTTGGACCGGAATACTTGAAAAAGCCTCAGACTATGAACAGGACGCCGCAAACAAAACCTCATCAGATGGGGCTACCTCACTGGACCAGATAATTATATGGGCCAACCCAGTCCATGGAACACCTCATTTTCTATCCCCTTCTTCAATCACCTTGCACAGAAGAAAACCTTATATATCCTGCACAGAAAGAGTAGTTGATTGCGCAAGATCTGACCATATTTATTGTATATATAATTTAAGTATAGCTTCTTTTTTAATATTTTACTTATTCCCTGTATAATTCACCTATCATATTTAAGCTGTTCTCATTTGTAATGTATCCTAATTTGTTGTAAATAATGTAGTACCACTTACTTACTATTGTACTACTTGTGTTTGGATACGAAATAAATAAACTCGAGTAAGGTTGCAGACTGAGGTGATGATCCCATACCGGACGATGACGAATTGCGTCTCTGTTGCCTTAAGGCAAGCCACAAATCTGATGATGTGTCGATACTTGTAAAAAGAAATTACGTTGAGCAAATTAGCAAAGTGATTTCGATCACCATTGAAAATGCATTTAAGTAAAATGATTATAAACAGACTCGAATCCACATAATAAGCAATAATTTTACATCATTTCTAGTTTTTATGCCGGAATACAGAGAGAGGCTCAATGCATCAGCTTTTGGGTATTGCTTGAATTACAGAAGAGAAAACCGACGCCATATATGAAGCCAATATATTATATGTTCTGTTTTGTAGGAAAAAGAAAGGAAAAAAAAACAGAGCAGCATAAACCATCTGCGACCCAAGCATGGGACCAGTCAAAACACCATTTGAAAAACTCGTATGAAGGTTTCGCGGTCCTGGACTGGATTCGAAATCGAAGGTTCCAAACGAAGCATAAATGCAGCTTTGACCTCACGAACATTTTGCGGAGTCACTCAGATCAACCTGTGCTTCAACCTTTCAGTCTATATTTAATTTATTGAAAAATTAAACGCCGCCAAGCATGGCTGCACTGATTACATGATGACCTGGGTAGCGGATAAATAAAAGAAAGTTTAAGAACATGTGGTGTAGAGGGACGTTCGATTCAATGACGAATCCTTGTTCTTCATTCAAGAAGCCAAAGGCGAATTAGATCATCATCTCGGTTATGCGATCATTCACTTGTTTTCGCAAGCGTCACACTTCCTTTTTCGCTACTTTCGCATGATCGGCAAGTTTGGGCACAACGTGGGATTTTACGTCTTCCAAATGCAGGAAGTTTGAAGCACGAATTAAGAGTTGGTGCCACTGAAGCAAATATCAGATGAGATTTGAGTGCTACAATTCAATCCGAAGACAACACAATCGGAAATGATGATATGAATGAGTTAAATGCATTCTATTAAAATTTTCTTCCATCGTCTAGCCTACGGCCGTGGGCTCAGCGAAGGCAGTACGGCCCCAATCATTGGTGTACACTATTTTGCATTATCTGTGATGCACCACGAGGAGGCAGCCTATTTTACACCTCACTGTGAGGTTTGATCATCGCATCTCAATGATTAATGTCCATCTCAACCAAAGTATGAAATTTATCTCCGAAACAATAATATCAGTACTAACATACTGGCTTCCAACACTTAGTAATAACTTTGTTCCTCCATTGCGGAGGAAAAGGGCTTTAGGTAATCAATGTAATAAAATTATTGAGAACAGCAACTTTCCCGTACACGTAAACATCACCTACACAGCTGCTCAGAGATTGCAATCAGACAACCTACCTGGCGAACTGCTGTGCAAATGCTAACGAAGCTTCTGATAATACATCAGCTATGTACCCTGGCAAAAACACACCTATATTTCTGATCCAGACTGAAGGATTGGTTTTGACCCTCCAAGATATTTGTGGTCTACACTTTAAACGGATCAGGACTAGACATGAGAGATGTAACCAGATGATCAACAAATGGAAATAGACCGACTCTCCACACTGTGATTGTTACAACATAGCCTAGATAATTGACTCTAATATTAGGGACTGCTCTGTGTTCTCTTATCGTGAAACTTATATGCACTTATATGAACTTTTTAAAGCTAAAGCTTTATTATGGATTCAGAATCCTGTTTTCATGTAATAGTTCCACTTGTTTATTCTTTTATCACTTTCTATATGTACATTATTCGCTTAAATAAATAAATATTAATGGGCTCGTTTATTTTTCCGGCATGAACTGAAATAAAGATTAATGATGTGGCAGTCGCTAATGAACACAGCATAGAATATTAAAATTCCCACAGTTCCTTGATGAAGGCGAAATTCACAGAATTAATATTCAAGAAAGAAAAATAAAAAATAAAATAAAAAATCACGCAAACACACGTTCATCACAAATGCGCATTCATCGAATATCGGAGAAATCTGAACATCTTTCCGTAGGATGAAAATGGAGAACGAAAACCGATTCACGGCTCCAGCGAAGTGTTTCCCAACATCAGGAGTCCGATAACTGACTGATAAAAAAAAAAAGGTGTTAAAACGAGAATTTCTTGGCAGACATCTTTCTTTCTTTATTCCTTAACCGAAACTACACTAAAATGAAGATGGGACGGTTATTTTTTGGGTCATATTTTAACATATGACCCAGAATTTAAGTACATTGAAAATAATGTTTTAGTCATATTTTTCGACACACTGCAGTCTGAATGATGGTGATAGAAACATTTCAACGTTTCCAACACAAGATACGAGACGTGACGATGGCGTGGAGTGCGTGAAAAATTTCTTCGAACCAACCATTAGCTCCTAGATTTACTTTCTTCCAATATTTTCAAAGAGGCTGTTTGGAAACTACCGTTCCAGCTCAGAAACGCTCCGGAGATTAATCGCTTTCTATAAAAAGAAAAAGCCTCCGTAGCTCACTCTGTATAGACTAGCGATTCCCAACTTATTTTAACCCCGAAATCCTTTTTCACCTTGATAAAAAACAATTTGGAACCCTAACAATATTTTCTGATAAATACAACAAATCAAAAGATCAAAAATAATTTATTGAAAATACAAAAACAGACTAATAATGGTAAAGCGAATATATTAACTTAAACTGATAATTGATATGAAGGATTAAACTTCTTTTTTTATGTTCTTTCAAAATTTGGTTTAATTGTGGGCAGCTGAATTCTAATATATGTGGAGTGGCATCCAACTTGCTTCTGTATTTTGTTTTTGTCGCATTGCAGAGCGCAAATCTGCTGTCGCACAAATATGCGGTACTAAACGGCAACAAATTACGCTTTTGAATAAATCTGAATCTTTTAAGTCACACTTTTATTTGGCTGTTGGATGCAAGATCGATGAGATTTTCGTATTCTTAAGTTGATAGTTCCACTGGTTTTACCGTAATAATATTGAAAGAATTGAAAACTCAATAGTTATTGGCATCTTTTAGTAGAGGAAAGTATTCATTTAATGCCACATTTATTGATTTTAGACGAAAATAATTTCTTTTCGAATTTCCTCGTCAGTTTCGTAGTTCGATTCCTGTAAAAATTCATTTAAAGCTGGAAATAGATTTATATTATTTTTTTTCAACAGCCATGGTCCAGTATTGTAACTTTCGTAATAATGATCGTAATTTATCTTTTATATTGAATATTTACATTTTTCCTTGAAGGGAGGGAGGGAAAAACATCATTCAATTTTGTGAATGTATCCACCAGATAATTTGAGGCAACCACGTAACGTTTCTAAAGCGATCTGCTAATAGAAATTTGTCATTGTGTAAGACTATGGCGAGCTCTTCTCGTAATTCAGTCTGACAAGAGCTCTGCCACGTGGCAGTCATCTAATTTCAGTATGCACCAGCAAAGATGTAGTTTGGCAGCCTGTATGTGTCCACATATAATTTTGAATAATCTTGTTTTTAACGGTCGTGTTTTCACAAACGTAATACTTTTTACTGCTTCCTCTAAAATACATTTCAGAAAAAGATGAGGGGATATCTCGAGTAACCAGTGAATGTGTGTGAAGAACACGGTGGCTACTCGTACACATTTTAGCAACAATTTACTTCGTGTTACTGCTCCTTTCACAGGTCTTATTACTGATTTCGCATCATCGCTATACACATCGGCACATTTCTCCCAACTTATTCCACGAGTCTTCATAAAATCTTCGATATATTGAAATGTCATTTCTCCTATTTTATTGGTTTGTAAATTTTCACAGAGTAACATGTCTCCTTTCATAGAATTATTGTAGTAATAACAAGCAAAATCTAATAAAATTGATAAGTTTGCAACGTCTTAAAATGACTCACATGGCTGAAGTCTTAAAATAAGTTCCTGCTCAATATCCTCAGCCATATCATGAATTCTGCGTGAAACTGTATTATTTGTGGAAGACATTTTATCAACTTGTTGAAAGGATTTCTCATCGAACATACACTGAACAACATCTTTGATGAATTTTTATACGACGCCCACTTTATTTCTGTATGAAAAGTACAGAAGACATCACAAAATGATTACAGTGAAAAACATCACCGATCGATGACTGATACACCCGCTCTTACGCTACACTGCTGCGCCCCACCTCACTACATGATTTGACTCAACTAGTGGGAAGGGGGGGGGAGGGGAATGCAAGTATTCGATTCATTCATTCACCACATGACTCAACGGACTTGAAACTTTATTTAAATAAATTCTTCATACATATTTGAAACTATTAATTACAGCTGAAAAACTAATTTTATTGCAAACCCCTACATTTTTATCAGCGGAACCCTAGAGTTCGGGAGAACACAAATTGCGAACCTCTGGTATAGGCGATGCCCTCTGATCGGAAAGACCTGGGTTCGATTCCCATCTATGACGTGAGGAACATTTATTTGATTTTTTCGACTAAAGGTGAGTTAGCCGTTCTCATAGGGAGGTCGGAGGTTTTTTCACTCGGATACGAGGGTTTTTCATTACCCAAGAACAGACAAACCGTTCCCGTGAACACACACGGATTTACAGCCACGAATACTTACAACCCAGCCATAGCCCCGATTCGTCAGCTATATGCCGGTCCTCCTAATTTGGCGAGTCCTCCGCCAAACGTTGTTGTATTATCTCTATCCCTAAACACTTCCAAGAAAGAGAAACGATGCAGGAACATCATTTATGGAGAAAATAAAAGTATTCTGAATGCCGCCCACAATGCGATGTCTGATGACGCATCGCTCAAAACGCTTTGTTAATGTAATCTGACACATGTTGAATTCGAAGACTGTGGTGGTCTGGACGAGGATTTCTTGAGCACAACTGGCGGTGTAAGTTTGGGGCAATATGCCCTTTTTTTCTTTTACGAAGAAAAGTAAAAGTACTATAGTGAATTGCGGCAAGGTGAGGTGACCGGATGGCCATTCTTACTTCTGATAACTTGTTTCCTCTCATCGCGAACTTTTGTGAAATGAAAGGAAATGCTTGTGTTAGCCAAAAACATTTTCTTTAGTGATCAGTGCATTGCAAATGCGATTGTTTTCAGTACAATTCAGCAAAATAGGAATCTATCACAGAAAACCAATGTTTTTAATAAATAAAATAAACTTCTGCCTACAAAATCGCAAACAGAAACATCTAGCCTAACGTTTTCATTAAATTCGAGATAATGTTATCGGCACGCAGGAAAACAACGTCCACTGAAGAAATCGCTCTCTTCCCATTCGATGCTTTGTTTCATAATCATGCAGCTTGCTCAGTAAGAGAATGCAGCACCATGTCCTTCCAGTTCTCTCTGTTGGTGGCTTTCCTATTTGTTTCTACATAGTCATGTGATCCTGTCCATGATCTTATATCTTCAAACCATGTCCTTCGTTTTTTGCTTCTTGATCCTCTTCCCATAATTTTTCCTTCTAAAACTGTTAGTGTCCTGTTGAACCTCTCAGTACATGCCCTGCCAATCCCATCTTTCTCTGGAATATTTCCTGTAATAAAGATCTCTGTGTTGTCATTATCTGTAGGACATCTGTATTTGTCACATGTTCTGTCCATGGGATTTTCAGAGCTCTCCTATAGCACCACATTTCAAAGGCCATTATCTATTGCCTTACTCTCTTCTTGAATATCCAGGTCTCAATTCCATATGTGAAAATTGGCCACACTAATGTTCTTATCATTCTTTTCTTTGTCTCGATACTCACAGACCTTCTGAGCAGATCTTTATTTTTCCAGAAGGCATCTTTAGCTATGGCTGTTTTTATTTTTATTTCTTTTTCTTGCTTTCCATCTGCATTAAAGTAGGTGCCTAAATATTTGTATTCTGTTGTATGTTCAATTTTCATATTGTTTATTGAATATTTCTGGCTCGGATCTGTTTTCTTTTGAGATTTTTCATAAATGTGGTCATTTTTGCATTTATATCTAATTCAAATTCATTACCTTCTTCAATTAGTAGCTGCAGTAATTTGATTAATTTGTTTCTGTTTTCTGCTATTAGAATGTTATCATCAGTATATCTAAGATTGTTGTATTTAATACCATTGATACTAATTCCTATTTTTTGTTTTTCAATCTTTTTTCAGCAGTCTTTCCATAGATATTAAATAGATTTGGTGAAAGGACACGACCTTGTCTAATTCATCTTTTTATTTTCACTTCAGAAGTCTCAGAGTTAAACAGCTGCATTTTCTATTTGGTCTAAATCATTTTTATAATCTTACGTACATTATCTTCTATGTCTAATTTATCTAATATATTGAAATTTTATGATATGCTTTATGAAATAATGTTTTATCCTTCTGAAAGTCTATGAAACATAGGTATATGTTCGTATTTCTTTCAAGTGATCCTTCTCTTAGTATTTTTAGTTCCAGTATAGCATTAATGGTTCCCATTCCTCTTCCGAAGCCTTTCTGTCGTTCACTCAATTCACTGATTAAGGCTCTTTCAATTGTTTGTTAACAATGGTTAAAATAATTTTAGATGCATGGGATATTAGTCTCACAGTTCTGTAATCCTCGCAATTTTGTGCATTATTTTCTTTAGAATTGGTATGCAGATAGATGTTGTAAAAACTTCAGTTAATTCTATTGTTTTATAGATGTCTTCAAATGATTCCATTAAATAGTTGTTATTATAGCTATCAAAGCTTTCAGCCTTTCTAATATTATTAGAAAGATTCTTAATTATGCGTTATATCTCCTTTCTTCATGGTAGAGTGATATCTGTTGCTACGTTTAACTTAAGGTGTCGTGAATCATCTAGCATGTCACCATTATTATCATCATCATCGAGATCTGATAAGTACACCACCCATCTTCCATTTATCTTTTCCTTATCAATGATTATGTTCCCAGCTGTGTCCTTGATGTTATTAGACTGTGTAAGTTTTGCTTTTCCGTTAAGTTCTTTCGCTTTCAGAAATGCTTCTCTAGTTTTTTTTCTTATTTTGTTTTTATGCTTTGTTTAGAATTTATATAACATCGCGTCTTATTAACAAGACTGTGAACAACCAATTGTCTCATTGTGCACAGCTCAAAACAAGCTGTTAAAACGAAGGTCAGGGTATATCTTTTCTTGTCTTTCCTCGGCGGAAATTGCCCTGCGGTAGTTCGAACAGAAGTCTTACTAACTGGAGAGGGAGGAGTTTTAACGAGGTTTGCTTAGATGAGAAGAGTCAGAACAACAACAACAAAAAAGTCAGCTCTACTGAATCAATTTGATGATTGCGCCACTTCCATATTTCAGGGACAATTTTCATAAAATCGATGAGAAAATGAAACCTCCCAGAAGAACACTAAGCTTTATATTATGGGACCAGCCTGAAGCTCTGAGGAATAAAATTCCATCCCGGTTTAATCTTTGTGAGATTTAAGAAGTGTTCAATCATCTCGGATCGATTATCCGGATGAGACGAGCCAGTTTTACACTTCGGTAATTGCTAATGTATTAATAATTTAATGAATCCCTTTTCCACACTCACACATCCAAACTTGTCTGAAAATACTTCTTAGCTTTTCAACTGTCTTCTTGCGGTTGAATTTCGGCAGCTGCAATCTTAAAAACCCTAAGAAAGCGAAAACATGAAGGTCACCAACAATCTCAACTCTCCTTCTGTTCGGATTCCACTCAGGATATTCGATAGAAATTTTTAGAAATTGGTAAAAAGAAAGTAAGTCTCTCTCTCACACACACACACACAATCGCTGCGAAATCCTTTACGTACACTCGAATTCCGCAGATGAACGAAATAAAAAATCGCACCAAACATATTATCATCTTGAATAAATTCAATTTCGAATAAAATTTCTTCGCGACACACACAAACAAACACATCAGGAAAGTAGATCGCGGTTTGTTTTATTACGGAAGCAATTTCTTTCTTTCTGTAAGAAAGAAGATTCTCGATGAATGTTAAGAAAAGCAGCGAAGCAGTACATGTGCGTCGGGGCACGAGTTCCTCGTATATAAGAGTGCGCCACATCATCTGCATTGTTTACAGCACTCTTGAAACCAGTTTATTGTTCTTAAAGGTTTTCTCATGAATACCCGTAATTCTTTGTTTCCCTTAACTAGATGCGATCAAAAGCAGTGAAGGAGCTCATTACCATATAATAATACTTTTTTCTTAGAAGAGAAGCGGAGGAAGCTAGTCGAATATTTCTTTACTTTCAACCTTTTGTTGAAAGTATCCGTATTAAAATTTAAAACAAAACAGCGACAGTTAGCTCTCTCTAGAGTACTCGCCTGCCTCGGATTACGTGCTCGAAAACCATATTAAAACAAACCTACACTCAACACATCTCAACTCTATCGCGAAAGACAATTATTTTATTGTCCTTTTCCATTTTTCAGGCAGGAGTATTTCGACATGATCCAGCGATACATCACTGAATTCTGTCTGCAATTGGATGCCAAAACGACTTTAAAATTAGCATCCCTTGTGAGAGGAAATTTTGTTCGGGTAAAAGTTTTCTTCCACCTGTTTAATCCGTGTGGTGTGATTTTGCACCAGGAAGCATGTACGTAATAATGTCTGAGCAAAAAATGATTTTTTCTTTTAAACAGGAAAATATCTGAAATTGTGGAACACAATTCTGCATTCCCAATAAGCTCTTGCTCATTTTCGAGACTTACATTCAAACAATGTATACTTGGCAATAAAACTATGATGGTTTATGCCTTTAGATCAGTGTGTTCCGGGGTAGATACCTTCCAGAGCGGTATGAAAATGGATAACCTACCAATTGATTGAAAATACCTGTTAGATTCCTCACGTAGTAGACGGGATTCAAAAAGGTGTCTTTACAACCACCGTGCTCATCTATACTAATTGAGCCATGGAAGCTCAATTAGAATAGATGAGCAGGTTTAATTAATTTGTAGTTATCACGCGTCAAAAAAAAAATAGTCTTATTTCCTTTGGAACTTTTCATATTAGGAGATGACCAAGAAGAATAGTCAACAAATCAAAATTACTCGAGAAAAATGTCCGATCATAGCCTTGAGAAACACAGTTGAGAATGCAAAGAAGAGGAGACGCAGTTTGAAGAAATGCGAAATAACAAAATCCTCTCAATGAGATATCCCTTGGCGACAACAACACACTCTGCCTTGAAATGATTGTTATCCCTTCAAGAGTTCGGAGTACGAGTTTGCGCCCTCCTTGCTGGTATCACGTTCCACCGAACAAAATAAGATTGATCGTCTTAACCTAAATAAGCACCACTTGTACGAAAACGCAAAGCAGAGAGAAAAGCCTGCGCTGAGTTGTTTGCCCAAAAGCAGAACTAAGAACGAATGCACTTAAATGGTTCGCATGTGGCAGATTCGAATTTCTGCTTGGCACCGCTGTGTCTTCGCAATAGTAGATCTAGATCTTGGCTGGGGGGGGGGGGATATTGGATGAATTGGCTGCATCAATTTCTTCTTCTAGCTTGTTCTATGTAATTCTCATCCTTCCCTCCAATTTTGCTCTTTCAATATTTGAGCCATTCCACTGCATGAACCGGAATCGCTATTGCATTTTAATTATTTTGCTGTTAGAGAAAACTGTCTTATCTTTAAATAGTCGAGAATCCTGTAGTGAGATAATTGCGTAGAGTGAGACCAAAATATTAAATGGATATTTAAGGGGGGAAATGAAGTAATAAACGAGATATTAATACAAAAACTTGATCAAATAATATTTATTTTTCTACAGAAATGAAGAAACTGTTCAAAATGCATAAATTATTAATATTAAGTAAGTGGGTGCTGGGAGATTAGTTGTATTCAAGGATCAGTCTTATATGTAAAGCGTAAAACAAATAGTGCTGTTAACTAGTATCCGTTTTAGTTTGTTCCAAAACAAAACTGTATAATGGAGAATTGTATAACGTAACTTTTTTTACTTTTTATAGTTACATGTTAGTTATATCCTGTTGTGTTTATGTGTGTGTAATGATGATGTCGCACTGCATAACTGCTTGTTAACTATATGAACATATCGTAACCTGGACGAGCTGTCGGTCTTAGGTTACACATATGATTATTCAAAAGCTATGTACTATATGAAATTTAGAATAAAATGAAAGCGTGGAAGAAACGAATAAAACTGAAGAAATGTTATACAAGGACATGAAAAACTGTGTGGAAGTTGTTCTTACTCAGAGTAATGCTTGTAGGGGAGAAACTAGAAAATGTCCGTATACAAGCGAATAATTAATGTGAAGACAGACTATGATCACGGATGGCAGAGTCTGTATTATTGAAGAAAAATCTCGAGGAGAGCATACGAAGGTGTTATAACTAAGATATAGAGTAGTTTTAGAGAATTTATTAAGCACAGATTAACTGCAGGAATTTTATGTTTACATTCTTAATCTTCTCTTTGCAAATTTTTCTTTTAATGGTGTTTATCCTCTTGGCTATTCACACTTCAATGTACGATTGCAATTAAAATAATTCCAGGTGAGAATATCATGCGTTTTATGTCTAATCTTTCCTTGGATTATTGTTTGAAGTCTTCTTATCTAAATGTTTGAGCTGAAAGCATCACTAAAACGATTCTTATTGGTCTATAAGCATTTAATTACTATTCTACTTTAAATTCTCGTCCATTATCTTAACCTTGGCTCTCTAGGAACTGTGCAAAGGTGATGGAGAGCCAAGGCTAAGATAATGTAAAAGATCAAGTATATAATGGTTTCTGTCCGAAATCGATATCTTCTGTTTCGCTTTACACTGAAGTTCGAAATACTGTAGTTTGCCAAAAATTGTTAACGCATTCAAAGAAGATTTTGAAAAGACAAGAAGCAAAAAATTTGAACGAGGTCTAAGCAAAGCTTCTTGTTCTCTTGTCGAAACTAAGTTTAAGAGCAGATCTCACACTAAAGCGTGAAATATATCGTATATTTAGCACACTGGGTGGACTAAGGGTTAGTTTATTGCAAACTCTGCTTCAGATATCAAACACGAAACTGATTTTCAAAGCTACTTGAACTGGATGACCGGATGAATATAACACCACTTTCATTTCCAACGAATCCAGGCATACCTAAAACTTCATGTTCCTTCTAATATATGAAATTCAGTTTTATGACTACCTGCGAATTGTACTCAGAAGATTACGATATGCTTCACTCGCAAAAATTATTGTTTTCGGTAATTTATGAATTTATGGTGTTCCCACTCCCGAAAGGTTATTTGGAAACCTATAATACATTTTATACTTTGAGTAGGCTAAAGATAATTTTTTTTTAAATTTTTATCAATTTTTATATCTTTCTGTATTTTTATATATTTATTTATTTTTTTACAAGCCGTGTAGATCAGTGGAAGTGTTGTTCAGCTCTAGACTGCCCGAAGAAAGCGCGTCGTCAGTTCGATTCTAATCATCGATTAGAGGAACTTTTTTTTAGGTCTTTTTTCGACCGGTTCTCGATTTATTCGATCTCTGACACCGGAAGCGGGTGTTTTCTCCCGAAAAATCTTCCTCCTCCTCCTCCCCCCGTAAATTCAAGAAAATCGACCGAAGAGCCCACAGTATTTCAGACATTAAAAATATTGGGTTAGGGACCACGAGATAGCGGCACTTGTCAGCCGTCTCGTCACTGCGTGCCCCTTAAATTTGTGATAGCCTTGGGCCAGCTATGTCTGATGGACTACCAGTGAAAGTTGAACTGCACACTCAGTCTTCAAAAGTTATGGTTAAAACGACGACATCGTTTACTCCCTATAAGGGAATAAAACGCATTAGCTGATTTGATTTTTTTTAACATACTCCCAAAACCATGCTGTAGAGACCAAACATGGAACTTTTTCAAGCCACTTTAGGCCTTCAGTAATCGGGGAGGTGCTCTTACTCCTGACAATGAAATCTATCTCCCACGTAGACAATCACAAACATCAATATCCGTGGCGGAATTCGAATCCGCAGTCTGTTGGTTGGAAAGCGGATATGCTAACCACTCAGCCAACCAGGCAGACTAACAGGTTTAAAATGTAGCTCCATTTTAGTTAAATGAGCTTTGTTGAGATCTTAATTCTTGACAAGGTTAACAAAATCAGTAAGAACAGAGGATTTCAGCTCATTCCTCGCAAGACGAAGATTATCGTTCTCAAATGAAATACAGACAGGAAAGTTCCTAAGAAACAGTGTACCTTAATGGAGAAAAAATTGAGGAAGTCTTCAAGTTCAAGTACATTTTATTCATTATTAATGTGAATAATTGTTTTTCGGAAGACGTAAGAAGGAATGTCGAAACCAACAGGCAGAGACTTGTCTAAAATCTGGAAAGATGGATCTCTCCCCACGGGAACAAAGTTGATGATTTTCAATGCAGCTGGTTTTCCAACACAACTTATGGATGTCAGACTTGGTACCTAAAGAAGTCTGATAGGAAAGGGATTGCTGCTTTTCAGATGTTGTGTTACGGAAGGCTGTTGAGGATATCATATACTGAAAGGCGAAAAAACTGGATGGATCCTGGAAGAAGAGGAAGGAGTAGACCGTCATTGAGATTGGTGGATAGTGTGTCTAGATCTTCAGAGAGTTGACACCTCCATAGAAGCATACAACAGGACCACCTGGCAAGGACTGGTGTGGAACATCACCGAGCATTTGAGTGACCATACGGCATCTGTTGATATCTAATGAATAGATGGATGGATTGACATCTCTAAATCTTATTTCGGAGCCACGTGAAATATTTTAATAATTCTGTTCCATAATATACTTCGTTTATTTTCATATACAGATTAAGTGATTCCACAACAGATGATTTGAATGAAGAGCTGGGTAAAATGTCAAAAGTCACAGTTTATTACCTATGGGATACAAGCTTATGTTTTCTTAAAATTACTAGAGAAAGTGACGAATGGAAGAATGCATAAAATTTAGGTGCGATCTGGGCTTTAGAGAATACGTTTTCCATCTAACTAGAAAGTAGAAGTGGGGCACATAGGAGCTTCAATTGACTCTAAATTTATTAGAAATATAACCATCAAAATCTTATAAAAGAGAAAACTGAAATAAATAAAAACAACGGAAAACGAAGAAACTTATTATTACACAAAATATGAAGATTATAAAGATTTTAATTATGAATTTGATTTGGATTATGAAGAAGGTGCCACAGACTAATCTTCCTTATAGTGGCAACCAATATCAGCGAGCTCCAAAGAGAAGTGATTTCCAAGCTTACTCTACGAAAAGTGATAAGAAGCAGACACTACAAAGCAAACAAAAATGGGTAAGTAAAGGGAAATGTATAGCCAAAAAGAAATCTTACAAATAAATAAATGTATATATATCAGAAATACTCACAAAAACTCAATATAGATCGTTTAATATGCTTGTGAAGATTGAGATTAAATAAGCAAAGGAAATATTATTCCAAACTGAATTCACAAACTGCAACGATCCAAGAAACCGCTACTGATTCTGGGATTTACTTCTGGATAAGCAAAGGTAAACAAAAAATATTCAGCAATTGCGCTAAGCTGAAAACTATAGTAAATGAAACGAAAATGTACTATGCAAATAGCTGCACCTATTTGGCAAATTATCCAATGGCATTAAAACCTTAACTGTTGATGTTATGGGAGGATTTAGAAAGCTTGTCCATCTGAAATCTCGGAACACTTGAAATAAACTTTGGTCTGCATAAGCAGACTAGACAGTAATAAAGCTGTAGTATACAACGAAATAACTAAGAATAATACAAAATTTGTTGAATATAATCTTCCTTTTATAAACAAATCTCTTTCAACTGGAATATTTGTAAAAGCAACTAAAAATATGCATATTTAAAACGGACGATATCAACAGTTGAACAAAGATAAAATAACATAGTTCACCAGATAAAACGTTTCAAAAGGCATTCCGTCGATCATTCTGTATTATTCAGAAAGACTATAAGCATTAGGGGATGAGTAACTTAAGATTTAAGTCTTATTTGGAAAACAGATAGCAAAGCAGTTTAAATATTCCTTGAGCGAATACTAACTCACTAAAATCGGAGTTCCTTAGAACTCAGTAATTTTTTTATTTGCATAAACGATAAATGTACAATAGATGTGACAGGGAATCTAAAAGTTACGCTGATGATAGTTCCCATACTCGCCCCTCGAGCAGTACGTCAAACAGAATTAAGCATGCACAGACGGTTCAGAAAAAAGAAAAGTAAAACGAATTTTCAGAGTGAATCCTACTTGAACCTTAAAGGAGGAGAAGCAGACTTGCCTGTCAAATACCATCCCACTTCCAGTCACAGAAGTGACTTCAGCTGTGATACCATTCTGAGAGTGGTATCTCCGGAAATATTATTCCAAACTGAATTCACAAACTGCGGCAACGATCCAAGAAACCGCTGCTGATGATGGGATTTACTTCTGGATAAGCAAAGGTAGACAAAAAATATTCAGCAATTGCTGAATATTTTTTGTCTACGTTTGCATTGGTAGCTAACGCCTGCTAGCATGTGTGTGTGCATGTAAACCACAATTTGAAACGGTAAACAATTCCACGAGTTTTCCAATAAAGCGTTTTCGTGTTGTATAATCTACTCAGCACTACTCATTTAATTTTTAATCCTACACAGTATCTCAATTTTTTTTACAGAGATTATATTATGCAATGGTATACGCAACAATTCGGTGCTGAATTTGCAGCTGCGGGAGGGCATACAAAAATATCCTTCATAAATTACACCACTGAATTTTGAAGAAAATTTTCAGCTAAAATGCTATGCATTTATTACATCGAAATAAACATTCTCGGTGAATTAAACATTCATAGCCTTCAAACAAGATCTACTCATCCAGATACTAGAAAAGAAAAAAAAAAAAGACTCCGATACATTGTTCATATTTTATAGGCAGCAATTCACTTAAAGAACCGCTCACCTTTCATACTGTTATTCGACTTAGAATATTTATGAATCTAATATATATATATATTTCTGATACATTATTATTATTTCTAATGTATATATAATATGCAACGTAAACGATCAGAGATTTTATAAATGCTGATATAAGTATTTAACTTGTTCAAATTTCTTTAATTCTAACACCTTTGAAATTCTCCTGTTGTGCGGGTGGTAAGTTTAACTGAATTGGTCCCTTAATGAAGATTGGAGTATATGTTGTAAATGCGCCTTGGAGGGATCATATCAATCCCTTACAATTCAAACTAAACATTAATTATATATATATATATGTGTGCAAAATGCATGCAACACTCAATGCCTAATACTAAATTGAAATGATACTTCTTATATTTTACTTTGCACACATGTGATGACACTGAAAATTAATTAACTCTCGTTGTTGATCGATTTTTCCAGCAGATTTGGATCAAAATAATATTACTGTCTAGAGTAGATTTTATTTTATTCCCAGAAAATAGGTGTCAATGGTTTTGACACCTATTTCATTTTTAAATAACCATTATATTCTGCAAAATAATGACTCATTTAGTTGTTAAAAGTTTTATCATCGTTAAAATTCTTCCATCTTTATTTTACACTTAATAAAATTAACACGTTCACGACCATGCGGCAGTCACACATATGATGTGCACTTAGTTTCTGCAATGAGCAGGCTGGAAGAATAAACATGGCAGCCACAAACTACTGTTACACACACACACACGTATAAATTAACTTAACGTTGCTTTGATTTTAAATGACAATAAAATTCTTCTTCTTTTTCTTCAACTTTCTGGTTCTGTCCACTGCTGGACGAAGGTCTCCCCCCATGATTTTTCAGATCACTCGGTTTTCTGCTTCTCTCATCCATCTCACTCCTGCAATTTGTTCCAGTTCATCCCTCCACCTTCTTCTCCGTCTTCCTCTCTGTCTTGTCCATTGGTCTCCACTCTGTTGTTTTTCTAGTCCATCTCCCGTCACTGCATCTGGCAATATGTCCAGCCCATCTCCACTTAGCCTGTTTAATGTATTTTACAATATCCATGACACCTGTTTGAGATCTTATCCAGATATTTGTCTTCCTTACTTTTAGCATACTTCTTTCACCGAAGGTTTTCACGTGATAAATTTCATTGTCCGTTGAGAGTCTGCTTGCTGGACGCCTGAAGTGGCTTGAATACGTTGTGTTTTGTTCTCTAGAGCACGGATTCAGGATTTTGACTAATCTCGCGACATTGCTGGAAACGCACAGCGGCGCGCCCAATCTGTTTATGGTGTCAAAGAAATCAGCTTCCATGCATGTTTTCGTCTATTCATCAATTATGAATATTAAAGCTTTGGCAGAAGATGTTAACATTAGCTGCAGCCAGTTGCCGTGATTTGTAGTCGGTTAGTTCTTCCAGCTGTTATGTCACGCTTGTATCTTCCACCTTGATGCTGTGTGTCGTTGAGACGTGTTAGGCTTAATTAAGTGTCACTAAGGTGACGCCTCCCAGCTAGTCAGTGAACATATAACCGAACCCATTCCTGTTAGGCATATATAATACACTAATACCAAACGAGTGACCGTTTAACAGAGTTCTGTTAACTGTGGTCGATCGCTTCGCTGTACTGCACTACGAGCAGAATAATTTACATCACAGGCATGCTTCATTTCGTTCAAATAACGGCGCATGTTCTCTTGCAATTTGTACTACTGAAATACACAAGAATTGATGGTTCCATTTTAATGAACACCATTTTCACTGTCCTTCCGCTACTTATCCTGCAGGTTCCCTCCAGAAACATTCTACTGTCTTCGATACGTTTCACGCATGACAGATCGCACCAGCTGAATTTGTGGAAAGCAATTGACGATTAATCCGCAATATGGAAATCCTGAAATTTCGGCTTTTACTTAAAGGCTGCTTATGCGCTACACGCAAAATTAGTTATCGTACTGAACTCTCAAAAAAACTGAAATTCTGAGCTACATTAAAAAATTAATATTATTAATTTGTTAAATTTAATTAATTTTAAATTAACTAAATTAAAATTATTAAAGTCGAAACCGAGAGTTTTTTTTTTTTTTTTTTTTTTTTTTTTTTACAAAGGAAGATTGTAGGGAGGAATTCACAAGAACAATAAAAAAATCCATTATTGACTAAGATGTTCGAGTTAAATTTCCTAGTTTGATGACCCCCCCCCCCCTTCACGACAATATCATGAAGACACCTTCAATCAACTTTTGTAATTTTTGTGTCGCCACTCGTATGAAAATGCGCGTGAGTGGCTAACTGAGCCCATCGTGAATTCAGCTCGGTGAACTCTGTGAATTCAGCCTCTGAAAAGGAACTGGAGCCAAAATATTTCATTAAAAAAAAAAAACAGATTGCATTTCAACAGCTCGTCCTTTAGTGCAGTTGAGCATATCGCTCATATGGAAATACAGGTTTTTGTTTGTAATTCTACTGTTGCTGCATGAGATTTAAAATATGCTTGTTCGTACAATTTCGAGAAATATTGAATGGTGCAAAGAAAGTTCATGTTTATCATCTGCTGGCTAAGAATAAGCAAGTGCTGCTGTATCTTTCAGTACAACATCGAAATTGGCATTAATCCCGGAAGCGGAAGTTGCAAAGGTCAATGCCACAGAGAATTTATCTTCGGAAAACAAACTAAACGAAAGTGTTTTTCCTTATCTTCCCCTTCTCTTCTTGTGTGTTGAACATACTTCCGAGAGTTTGCACTTCCGGCTTCCGTCTGACAGCCAACAACAACAATAAAAAAAAATCCTTTTATTGGCTCTTCCAACGTTACGAAGTCTTAGCAGTTGCATCACTAAATAACGCGTCGGATCAGCAGCCAGAGCGGCAACTGAGGTTTGCCGATGAAAGCACTGACAAAATGTAGCAGAAGGGATTGGATCGCAAGTGACAGCAGATGTCAGGAAGAAGAAGGTCTGCTGAAATTAAACTCGCGATTTCGAGGCATTGAGGAATGCAACTCGCTGACGATTTGACTTGGCAGATAGCGTAGTTTATATCAGGCGTGTGGTAGGGAGTGTCATTTCGTTCTATCACAGAGTTTCAGTTTTTAAACCCTTTCGTCATAAATAGTGAGCGAACCGTTGACAACTGTCGTGTTTGCAAAGAAATAATTTCCATGCTTGAATATGGAAGTATAATAGCACCTATCGAGAGATATTTAGGTCTCCCACACGAACGAGACGAGCTTGAAATGCCAATTGGTACCAAGAAAAAAGCATGCGGTAGGAGCAGGCGATGACAGAACTTTGTTATGTGCATGACACATGCAGTCGGTCGTCCGCCTACAAGACAAGCAGCTGCTTAAGACATTTTCTTGCTCCTCTTTTGTAAAAGTTATCTACTGCTGCTGCTGCATCGAGTATGCACAAGCAACAACTGCTGGATGCTGTCTCGCTTGGCTTCACTTAAAAAATAAACGAGGAAACTCCACATAGTGGAAGGTTCTTTTTAAGTATGACCTTAGTGAATTACATTCTTTTCCTAATCAAATTCACCACGGTATATTTCGAAATGTCTACCATTTGATCCTTTTCTTCACTTGTCAAATATTGAATAATTGTAAAATCGTTTTCAAGTTAAACAATATTTTAAACATTGACCTCCCTGTCATCTCCGGTGGGACGAAAATATCCTTACGAACCTTCAACTCCACGAAACCACAGTCCTCTCTCAACTCTTGTAAGAAAGATCTCACTTCAATTATCTTTGGATAACACTCAGATCCCTAAATAAGATTGGGATTTTCTCTTTCTAGTGATTTACCTACTCTTTTTTCGCGCAACAAAGAATTCATACGTAGCCTCTTCTGCTTCAAGACACGTGTTCTTTTTCGCTCAAGAAAGTTATCTGCATAATTAGTAACACTATATAAATTCCAAATTAGACAATGCTCCCACATTGAGATGGTTCGCTAATTATCTCATTAAAAATGCTTATCCTGTCTAGAAGATGATGTTATTCTTTCTCTCCCCACTCACACAGAGATTCACTCTAATTAGTCTGTCAAATATGTTCGGTTTCTGTGATCTCATCTGCAGGCATTTTCATGGGCAATGCTTCGCTGATCTCGCCACCTTCATTCCTTTCCCTTCTTCTAAAACAGTGGGAATACGAGCAGGTCAACAGTCATTAAGATTCTAACCTACCGCACCAAGCTTCTCTTCGTCTTCTCTCATCCTCTTTGAAAGAGCTTTCTTCATGCTATCTCTAAGCACTACAACCTCCATCTGCTCAAGAAGCAACAGGTTCCTTCTTTTTCTCTGTCTCGTTGATTACTTCCCTGCTGACTTCCTTTCTTATATGCTTTCTTCTTAAAGAGTTATACATGATCCACAAACAAATAGGAATCTATTGACAAGTGTTCGAATAGCTGAAGTTTGTAATCTTTTAGGGAAGAAAATGTGAGGTAGGGTGTTAAGAGGTAAAAAATAGAGTGAAAGAAGAAGAGTAATTGGCACAGCTACTGTCGTAGTTAGTGTGGAAGGAAGAGGAAAAATGATAGTAGCCATTTCAGCAGAATTATCCTGGAAATACTCGTAGAAGACAGAAATTTAGATTTATGTTAGAGGGATTTCATATATTCCTTGAGAAGGTGCATACGTTAAAAAAGTTATGTGGATTATGTTCAGGCAAAATGGCTTGCTAATCTAAAAAGTAGAGGTATTAGTAATCGAAACGGATCTAGTAGTTCCTGAAAAACTAGTGTTGCACATGAAGAACAAAGACCGTAGCTACTGAAGCAATATAATCCTTCGACTCCACGTATAAACGGTACGTAAATTAATCCTCTTCGGGATTTCTGGCTAAGTCGTGCCCATCGTTAAACTGCAAAGGCTGCAACGGTAAGATTGACAAAACCAACTTACTGCGGTGTTCTTTGGAATGACTCGAATATTATAATCCTGCTTGTATAGGCATTACAGAATCTAATTTTAGAAAAATGGCAAAGGACAAGAAATTAAAATGGACATGCCGTAGTTATAATAGTACTTCTCCCAGAAATTATATTAAAGCTACAAATGGACTAAATAGCAGCAACGGTTTAACATAATTTTTAAATAAAGATGACAGGAAGCTGATTCAGAAGTGAGGGTTATCCTAAGAAACTATAGTGATCAGATATTAGAAGACCTAAGTGCCATTAAAGCAGATAACTCTGCGACAAGAAGAAGAAGAAGAAAGAATTCTTTTTAGTTGAAATGCATGCTTTGAAGTCATTTGCTGGAATACAGCTTTGGATGCATTCAGGATTTAAAGAACAAAGCTGAACGAGATGTAAAACTAATCAAGGAAGTCTCAAAAAAGCGCAGAACTAACAATGAAAATAAATTACTAAAGTTAAAGTTTTTCATGCAAACACAGCATGAGTAATGCACTTACTGTTTTATAAAAAAACACTGCTTAAAAGTAATGCAAGACTAAGGCTACAGCACTGTTGGCGACTCAGTAGATCGCTACTGTGTTGAATCAAAACGGACATACCGTATCCCTTTGGTTTCAGATGCAGAGAGTCGTTTCAATGTTAAATGTATTCAACTATTTTATTTTGCATCGTCGTATTGTATTTTTTTCTTGCATTTTACAACTGCTGTTTCTTGAATGAATTCCTGTTACATACTCAGCCATTTCAGCCTTCGTAATTTAATGCAAATGTTGCTTTAACACTTGTTGATTGCAATCCTTTACTTAAAGCTTGGTTAGGATTCTGAAAATATTGCAAAATGCGCCAGTGGAGGGGAAAATAACAGTACAGTGAAAACTTAAGACGATGAGGAAACGTAATTTAGTTTCGATTCCTTTGAGTGTACATCGAAATAACGCTTTAATCATTCCTAAAGCCATCAGTTTTATTCCTGCATGCATGCATGAATGAAGACTCCTGCACAATAGCTGCGATTTTTGCTGTAACAAAATTCGTATTATCGGTCAAACTAATCAGGAAAAAAAAAGATCCTAATAGGAAGAATGCAAACTTGTTGGGGGAGTTTAAATTTGTGAATGAACTATACGTCGTCAATTTGAGACCGCATCCTTTCAATTCAAGCCACATTTCCGACTTCAAAGCAGACTTAATCGGAGTCCTTGGAAGGGAAGAAATGAAGCTACTTTGAGTCATTTGGATTGTTAAGAAATAAAAGCAAACAAAATATTTTGGGGACAACAAGTAAGCGCTTTCCAATCTTTGCAGCACTGTCAGTCAGGACCTTCGATGACAGCAATTTGCAGGCGCTCCCTCCTCCCCCACCTTGTGAACCAGCACGTGGCAGAATGCTTGATAAAAATGGCGCAAGGGCCTCAGTGTTGCATTCAGAGGACGAACTTTCTTCCCTTGTTAGTACAAACGATACCTACCTAATTAACGCCGATTTCTCTTACATGGCTGCAGCATTTGCATGAAGCATGTTTACGTGGCCTTGTAAGTACTCGTGTTGCCTAATTAACTGTCTCGATTTCAGGCCTTGTGCGAGAAGCGCAACGCAAGCAGGCTTCAAGCAAGGAGTGTCAGTAATTATGGCATGACGGGATACTCGCATCGCATCAGTTCGGACCTTCCGCGTTTTACACAGCTGGATCTGAATGAGTCATATTCAATTAAAAGGTCCAACTCCATTAAGGAACAATCCTTGTTAACTAAGTAATTCAGCTGTAGTTAACAACAAAATACATTACAGCCATGGTGTCTTGTATACATCTCATTGAATAGGCACATAGTGTAATTCAGCACATTTAACTTTATTCCTATTACTTTACCATCAGTGACCTTTTATAACTGTCGCTTACTTGTTTGTGTATTACGTGATCGGTTCTTTTTCGTCTCTTTAAGAGAATTGCTTCAGTTCATGATCTTCTCTGAAACCTCTAATCCCCTGTCAGTCCTGTGTTTTAAGTTCTAGAATGCCCATGGATTAAGCTTAATTTTACATTTTTACTAATATGTCAAGTTCATTCCCTGATTTTCTCTTTAATATAGCTCCTCATATTTCTGTTCTAATTTTCTGACAGTGATCTTCGACCAGCTTTCTGTACAATTCTATAAGTTAAAACCGGTTTATATCGTGATTTCCCAGGTAGTTTTGCTAATTCACTTATCTTATTTGTCCAGTTTGATTCCACTGTTGAATGCCTGAATTCGCATGAACAAAAAGCAATGCCTCGTTCGAGATAAGGAACGGAACCAATCTTAGAGCATATCCAATTCCAGTGTTCGTTATAAGTTTCGCGTGCAGAACTGCTATTAAAACAAAAAAAACTTTTCTTGCACTTCCATTTCATATTATGCCGAAGTAATGATTAATTCAGTTAAAGAGTATTGAAGAATGGTGGATTTGTTTACAGGAGATTGCAACACTCCTGCATTCTGCAAAGAACTTTATGTTCACGTCATTTTTTTTTTATATTTGCAGGTTCGCTATTAACCCAGCAACTTCTGTTTTCCCTGAAATTTGATTTTACAGCCACTCTATTTAAAGGTAAAAGAATGATCGATGACTGCTGTTTGGCCTGAAACTGAATGAGCTTTGCGCTCGTCTCCTTGATTCCCCATATACCTCATTAAGAGGATATTCGGTTTCATCTTTAATTTTATGAGATGGGGCTTCCTCCGATCTGAAAGAAATTATGCTGGATAGCCGCCGCGACACACACATCTTACAAAAATAAAAGTAAAATCAACAAGCACCATCTATTGACAAATCGACGACCTTATGTAGGAATATAAACACATCTACTCTCATTTGAAAGTTAATTGCTGAATCATCATTTTGCTGGGAAGAAAGTTGGGAAAAGCAAATTTGATATGAACAGTTTCATAACAGGTCCGGCAAAGAAGTGACAAGAATCATTGTATCTATGGCGCTGGCGTTTATTTGCGAGCTGTTTCATGTACAAATGTTCGGGAAATGTGGAGGGGGAAGTTTCAACATTACTGAAATATAAACCTTACTTATCGAGATGCTGTTGGCCTCGTGAATTACTGTATGCAATGGTTTCTTTCAAATTTAGAGAGGATGAAGAGAATCGATTAATCGTCCAAAGCTATCTTGAACTGTAGAATCTGAAAACCTGAAAACTCGTTAAGTGATGGTTGGTGGACTAAAAGTTCATTGTAAATCGGGCAGCGAAAAAAGCATGTGCAAATATTGTTCGAATAGTCTCTCTACAAAATGTGATGTTAACAGTTATTTATGCCATTGCAACAAAAATTCAGAAAATTAAAATTTTTTTTTTTAAATTTTCTTAAATTTTTTTAAATTAAATTAAAAAAAATTCAGAACATCTTGATTAAACAACTTGCCATAGTTTTGAAAGAATCCATGCCCAGATGGGGCGCAAAAAAAAACCGATTCGTTGTATGATCGAAAGACATTTTTGATTTACGTATATTCATTAAGACCGCGTCGTTACAGTCAGATGATGGCATATTTTCAAGGTAAATCCAAATATTGCATATATAATTATGGAGAAGTAAGAGCTCGAAATCTCAAAATCTGTAAAAAAAAATTAAACTAAATTTAAAAAAATTAAGCCTGAACCAAGAAGAGATAGAAATCTGTTCCATCCTTTCTTGTACATAAGAATAAGGATGTGCTATCACAATGGAGGAGCTACTATCGACAGAGGATAAAACATCCGTCAAGAGAAAGGGTAATAATTAATTAATATTTTAAGAATTAATATGCAATTTGTTTTTAAATTACGCGTACTCGGAAAAATGAAAATATAGGATTTAATGAAATCATGAAAGAAATTAAGAATGAATACATAAAAATCGAGAGCCTTGTAGTGTGTAAGCCACCGTTTAATGTTGATAAGAATATTGAACGTAAGATGGGGCGCTGGGGATTAGGCAGCAACCATCAGGAAATTTTAAGGAAAAAAAAAACAAAAAAACTTGACAACTTAAATTACGCAGAATTTTGCAGGTCTGGTTGACCCGTGGAAAGCAGATTCCTTCTTCAACCAACAACTTGTGGATTCGAATCCCGCAGAAAGCATGGATGTTTTTAAATGTTCTTTACGTTGGAGACTAACATCAGCTTATTGGAGGCCTGAAGAAGCCTAGAAAAGCCGTCTGATCTGCCGAGGAGAGATTCCGGATTATGTACAAAATAAACACTTTATAATACACTTCAAGGATAGAGGCTATTATGACTTGTTCCAGTGTCAGAAGAAGTGTCATAAAAAAAGAAGTGTCGATTTAATGGATTTGGGAACATGTCAGAAGTTTTAAATGACTAAAGACCGAGATTAACATAAAAAGGTTTTTAATCGCACAGCTAGTTTCGGCTTACATAGACTTCTTCAGGTGTTAAAAAACATAAGAATTCCAGTGAGAAACTGGATCTGAACAATATTAAAAAACGCAGCAAAAAACACTGTAGGGGCAAAATCCCAGATGAGTTTAAAAAGAAGAACAATCTCCAACTGTATTATTAGGCACATGCATGCGTCCACAATCTCGCGCACGCCAATATTGAATGACAGGGCTGTGGCAGTCTGAAAAGTTGTACCTTAAATTACTATTGATATGAACAGGGTTTAGGATTATTTCGTTTGACTCCAAAATTTTCTATCTCATCATAACAACGGTATCGCTGTTAGCCTATTGGTAATGCGCTTCGCAACCATATGCCTGGGGAAGGAGTGTCCTAGTTTCGATTCTCGTCGACAACGTGAGGAGCTTAAGGATTTTCCTCAGCTATAGCCAAGTTACCCGGTCTTGGGCGTGGACAGCAGGGTCCCCCCCCCCAAGTTTATCTGGGGTGTTTCATATCGCAAGCAGGCAACCCAGCCCCCTGAACACACAGACAGACAATCAGGAATACTTAAGACAATCCCTCCAGCCATAGGTCTGAATCGTCAGATATGCCCCTCCCGATCCCGGATAAAAATTGGGGGGGGATTCAGGTGGTGCCGTAACTCCCAGTAAAAGGGGCTCACAGCCTTGAATCACCATACGAAATGAAATGAAATAACAACGGTAAAGATTGTTAGACCCTTCCCAGAGTACTGGATGTGTGAGGCTCTCCTTCTTCGAATTTGCTGAAAACAGGACATGCATGGATAAAGCGCTGGCTCGAGTTCTTTTGTAGTTGATGTCGCTATGGTGTTCTTCGATACGGAGTTCGATTGTTTTTCCGCCTGTTCAAAGTAAAGGCTACAATTGCTGAAAATTTGGTAAATGCCAGGATATTTGAGACCATTATGATTAGTCTTTGGTCGACTGAGAAGGGAACGTAGCTTAGGCAGTGTTGTGAAAAAGGTCCGAATGTTACATTTTCTTAAGATTTTTGTCAATTTGAAGAGATAGAGCTGATGTAAGGAACAGAAATACTGCCCTTATAAACTGTAGTATCTTCGTTACGGCGTGGGGAAGGATTGCAAAGGAATTTGTTCATAATTTTCTTTGAATAGCCGTTTAACTGAAATGTGCTTTGAAGATAATTAAGTTCATTGCTAAGATCCTGTTCATCAAAAGGAAGTGAGCGAGCCCGGTGACCAAGAGTAGATATGATGCCAAATTTCTGCGGAGAGTAATGGTGAGAATGATCGTGGAGATATCTGTCTGTGTGGGTCGGTTTCCTAAAAAGCATTTTCCATTTAAATTTTCCCTTTTAAATGAGAAATTTGAATTTCTCATTTAAAAGGGGAAATTTTATATCTAAGAAAGAGCCTTTGTCTTCCAATTCAGCTGTAAACTTAACGTTAGGATGTATATTATTTAGGTATTCTTGAAAGTTCCGGAGGGTATCATGCCATGTTCCCAAATTAGAAAGATGTCGTGAACGTAGCGTTTCCATACATTAGGTTTTAAAGGAAAGGATGAAATGGCCTTTTCTTCGAAATTCTCCAGGTAAATGTTGGCAAGAACTGGGAATGAAGGGTTTCCCGTAGATAGGCCTGAATTTTGCATGTAGATTGTGTCTTCGAATTTGAAGTAACCGGAGTTGACACAATGTGTCAATAAGGCCATGACCATCTTAGATACTTTGTCTTTTGAAAGAAAAAGTACTTCTTCCGTAGGAACTTCATCAAAGCTGGCCATGATATGTGTCTTTGATTGTAATATCTTTGAGCTTGGGTACAAAATCTGTGGAATTTCTCCTGGAAATCTACAGATTTCCCGAAGAAACATTTTAGAGAATAAGCGAGATATTTAGAAAGCTTGTACGTGGGAGAATCAATACTTTCGAACTATGAAACGAAGCGGGCTAGTCTCCTTGTGAATTTTTGGAAGACCATACAGTCGAGGAATTATAAGATGGAGAGAAGGGAGGGAAATGATAAATTTCTTGGTAATTCTGTTGTTGTTCTCAGCAAATTGTTTGCACGGTTCTGAAATTTTCTAGTAGGATCTCTTTCGAGAATTGAGTAAGTGTCAGTACATAGTAAATCTTGTATCTTATGCTGATAATCTGTTTTGTTGAAGACAACTGTAGCATTTCCTTTATCCGCCGGGAGAATGATGATGTCTTGGTTATTCTTTAGTTGTTTAATAGCCTGTCGTTCTGAAGAGAGAATGTTGTCGATATTTAGCGTTGTTAACAGTGAACATAGACTCAATACGGAGTTCAGTAGGTTTGCGTCCGGTAGGAAGAAAAGAAGCAGCTTTTTCAATAGGAATCATTTCGGTAACAGAACACAATTGAGGCCTCTTGAGAGAGCACTTTTTTCAGCAGCCGACAGGTTGCGACTAGACTTGTTGATAACCGCTTTCTCCTGAGATAGGTGAGGTTTGTTGAAAAAAAAAAGACTTGTTTTTCTCGGTGAGAATTGAATTTTCTGATTAGTTTTAAACTTGTTGACATTGTGAGATTTAATGGCAAAACATTTACCTTCTTTAACATGGTTCCAGATGCTATTATCAACCGAATTTTCTATATTGTTAGAGAGCTCATTTTTTTAGCAAATCAAAGGGCCAAGCGTTTTGTGTCAAAATTTCCCTCGGTGGCGAGTTCTAATTTTGCTCTGTGATAAATCCTTTCGTTTTGATGTTCTCCTTGAACGACATAAATTTAGGGAAAACAGTATGGAACTTGCAGCGTTTCGAAAACACAAGTCTGTTGATGAATAGACCAATTCTTTTCAGAGTCTTCTGGTATTCTCTGATGTTGTGGTGAATTGCCTCGTTATAAGGACTAGAAATGTTTATAGGAAGATTTACTCGATTTATGAACATGTTAAAAGTATTAAATGACTACAGACAGAGATTAGTATAAAAGGTTTTAATCGCAAACTAGTTTCTCCTGAATAGACTTCTTTAGGTGCTAAAAAAATCTCTCTCTCTCTCTATTTTTTAGAATTATCATTTCAGTTACCCGTTACCATATGCTTTTTTAAATAATTAGCAGTCCTTAATACCGAACAAAAGATTACAAATTAAAGTCTAACTACATTGCTAATATTTAATAGCTAATCTAACAGCTGCTATCCTCCTTTTAATCTACGTCCCCATGGTTAAGGGGACCTTGTCACCCTTATTACTCCATTTGTCTTCGTCTTCTATGATTCTAAGTGCATTCTTCAATTTTAGTCAAGTAATGGCAGGAATTCGAAATAAGAAGTGGAAGGCCCAAAAGAAAATGACCAAGTCCCTACATCTTGCTCTGCATGAAGTTTTTTTTTTCAATTTTCTCTCCCTTTCTTTTTGAGGTGTTTTCAAGATATCCGAGGGTTTTTTGTCTCTCTCCCATATTGCTGAGATTCATTGCAAAATTTAATTGTTCTCTGACACTCAGGTTAGTTATTTTCATCTGCCAAGAAACTCAAAACATCCTTCTTCAGCCCCACATTTTAAAAGCATTGATCCCTCTTCTTAATTGTCTTGTACAGCATCCAAGAACCTGTACAAGGAAATTAATTATGGTACGCTTTTCTTCCCAGGAGTCCATTCATGTTCTTATCATTTTCGGTTATTAGTACTGTCATCAACATATCTTAAGCTATTGATTTTTAAGCCGCTTATCAATATGCCTCCGTTCCCGTCATACGCGTAATCTTAGGATAATTTACTCCTTTCTGTGCACAAAACCAATGCTATAAATGTTATCAACACCTGTTGTCAGATTTATCAATCATTAAATCTTATTTTGTAGTTTATATTCTAAATTAGAAACAAGTATATTCCTCGGTTGTCTTTTGATGATTTCTCTCTCAAATATGGTTCATTCTTGTCTATTATATTTCGCCTTCTATTATTGTACTACTTATCCATTAATGCTATTTTTTATTTTATTTCATCATGTCATAATTGTATCTTTCTTTTGAATAATTTCAGTTCTTTCCTAGGCTTCCATTTGCTGCTGTATTTAGTGTTGTTTTTATGTTATACCATTCTGTTTCTTCTGCTCCTATTTTTTTTATTTTACCTAATTCTATACCTGATTCATTTCTGCCTCATTAATTGTAGTATTATAAGTTTAAATATAAATTCCTCAGCCTGCCCACGGAGCTTGTATAGAACCTGCAGTAGATGGGGATCATTAATATTAAATAGGACGTATTTAAGGAGATTTTGCATAGTAAAAGGTGTTTAATTTCTTTTTCAAAAAGAGAAAAATTCTAGCATAACCAATCAATTTCTTTAAATAAAAAAATATAAAAAAAACGCGCCATAAAAACTGAGTTGCTGAACAGTCAGCTGGCATGCAACTGCTATTATTAATTATATCCGTAACTGAACAATACAAAGATAGATTTCAGCAACAGTTACCAAAACAAGGCTAAAACTGATCCTGAAAGTTTTATAAAAGATATCAGAATAGAACTGAAATTAATAATGAGCTTTACCGGTCTAATTTTGAAACCTTGCTGGTCTTTTCAATCATTTATCGTTCTTGCGAATTTTATGCACTTGAAGATAAGCCCAGAACAAGTGTAATGCACCTGCAATGCAAATGAAGGAACTCGACTTTTAAAATGTCTAGCAAACAAAGAAGACTGGAGATGTTAGCTCATCATTAGTCGAATTTAAAGCTTATGTTGTGGTTAATCTAACCTTGAAGCGTGTTCTTATTTTAATATGTTGTTAGGATCATTCATAATTAAAACATCGTAGCTTGGAATTATGATCAATGCAGCTAAGGCCATGAGGCTATTATGTTAAGTCTGTTAATTGCGTGTGTTCTTCCGGCCGGTGTGTGCTTGTTTTGCAGAATGAAAAACCTTTAATTTTTTCCGCCTCCTACACAGGGTTCTAACCCCTGTCATCGTAATCAAAGGGTATTCTAAGTGAAATTTCTCAAAGATTGTCCCAATTCATAAGGGATGGTCATTTTTTCCAAAATTAAGAATTAAAGGCGAGTTAGTTGTATAAGTGTTATTGACAAACTAATGTGAGAAAATAATTAGTATTTGTGTCAGAACACCCATAACAGGCATCGCTGAATGAGGGGGGGGGGTAGCATGGTTTCATAAAAGGAGATCGATTTTGACAACTTAAATGTTTATGAGGAGGTCACTGAAATAAATCATCATAATGAATACAGTGAAGAACAAAGCTTATTTAAATGAAATTTATCCTAATGTTTTTTTTTTCGTGTGTGTGTGTGGGGGGGGGGGGTAGTGGTCAGTTTTGTTTTCTTTGATTCCTGAAACGCTTTTGATAGAGCTCTCTATTTGCTAGAATGCGTCCGAGTGTTTAGTAGATGAATAAAGAACCGGTTCACAGGTCAAGATAGAAAGTGTTTACAGTGTAGACGAGAATTTCGATTCCAATATTAAGATTATATTTTATCATTACTCCTTTTAATTAAACTAAACAGAGAAATAAACTATTTCTAAATTACCTCAGTATCTCGGTACAGCCGGCCTGGTCGAGTGGTTAGCTTATCCGCTCTCGAGTGGATACGCTAACATCTGCGGGTTCGAATCTTGCCTATAGCATGGATTTCAGCGAAATTTGCACCAAGCTAAGAAGAAGCATCTCGCTACAAGATAACCTTAAAAATTTAGAAAACTGGACAATGGTAGGAATTAAAATTTATTGTGCAGAAAGGTACATATAGACCATTTGATAACAAAGGGAAATGGATTGATACGTTTCCCTTTGATATCATGTTATAGGAAGAACTTTAGAGAGAGCTACTGAACATAAGGATTTGGACATTTAGGTTTACAAAGCGTGTAGTTACTTGTCAGGCCAACATTATGGTTTAGTTTCAGCTTCGTCCGCCCAGATTTTTAATGAATATTTAGAGCAGGGGTCGGCAGCCCGCATGCGGCCCATAAAAGGTTGACCACACTTACATGGCATGTGGCCAGTATGTTGAATTATTTAAATAATACATTTTATAATATGAGTAATAAATTAAAAATAATTTTATACCTATACTTCGTGATATAGCCGTGCAATTGGTGCGAGTCAACCGTGTGGGTGGGGATAACAAGGACGACTTCATCCGAAGACAACCAAGATTTTGGCGCACTTTTGCAGTCGCGTTCCCTGGTCCGTCATGGTTTTTCCTTTCAGTCGTTTCCGGGTGACTTTATGTGGGTCGAATTCATGACCGTAATCCATGTGTGTTCACGAGACTGGTTTGCCTGTTCTGGGGAACGAAAACTCGGGTGGTTGTTTCACCCGAGTTTACGGGTAAAAAAACCACCTCCCTCCTTATGAGACCGGCTAACTCACCTTTCGTCGAAACAGACCAGATAAAGGTTCCCACGTCACTGACGGGAATCGGACCCAGGTCTTTCCGACCAAAGGGCTTTATCTATAGCGACTGAGCTAATGAGGCTCAACTGGTCCGTGTTTTAATATAATTCAACTATTATTTTCAGAGGTTGTATATTTGTTAAAAAATCATTTCAAAAATGGGTTCAAGAAAACGTCAAATTTCAGATGAAGAATGTTTAATGATGAATAGAACACCAAGTACTTCTTTATTGAAAATGGGGATAGTCCCTTTTTCTTATTTGTCATAAAAGTGTTGCTGTTATGAAAGAATATAATATCAGACGTCATTACGAGAATGAACATGAACGCCAATACAAGGATTTGAACTGTAAACTTTAGAAAAAATCATTAATAAATTACAAGCTTCCTTGACTGCTCAGCAAAACATATTTATTAAGCAAAGTATTCATAATGAATCGGTTGCTCGTGCTAGTTATGTCGTGCTTGCGAGAGAAGGAAGGCCTTATACACAATCAGAATTTATTAATCGATGTTTATTAGAACATCTGTAATTGAACAAATATGCACAGAAAAGAAGACTTTATTTCAAGGTATTAGTTAATTTTATCTTCCAGGACTTGTACAAGACTAGTAGAAGAAATCGGTACCAATTTATTTGAGCAGCTTAAATTTAAAGCAAAATCATTTGATTGTTACGCTTTGACAGTGGAAGAAAGTACTGACGTAAACAGTCGAGATTTATTCCGGGCATCGATAGTGATTTTAATGTTCACGAAGAACTGGCTAGTTTGTATAGTTTAAACGGTACTACAACCGGCAATGATTTGTCCCTAAAAGTAAAAGAAACTAGCGATTCTTTAGAATTGGACTGGAAAAAATTATAAAATGTGAAAACCGATGGTGGAAGAAATATGTGTGGCTCTAACGTCGGTGTAGTAGGTCGAATTTGTGCTGAATTACAGAATTTAGGTTATGATAATTCAATGGTGTTCCATTGCATCATTCATCAGGAAGTTTGTTGCAAAATTTTATCATCAATGAAAGACGTTCTGGACATCGTGATATCAACTGCAAATTAAATCCGACGCAACGGTCTGAAACACCGCCAATTTCAAGGATTCTTGATAGAAACGGAATCTGAGTACAACGATGTTATCTACTACTCAGCTGTTAGATGTTTAAATAGAGGCTAAAACGATTTTTTAATTTACGTGAAGAAATAAATATTTTCATGAAGGAACCCGAAAATATTGTCCCATAACTATCGGATAAAAAAAATGGATTATGTCTCTTGCATTTATTGTAGATATTACAACGTAACTACCTGAATGATCTTAATTTGAACTTCAGGGCCAAGGTAAATTAATAGCAGAACTGTTTTCTGAAATAAAAGCTTTTGAAAGCAAATCTGCATCTACATTTGGATGGCAAACACAAAAGGAAACTTTTGTTAGTATTATTGAAGATTTACAAACGGAAATTTCAACACGATTTGTGGATGTTCATAAAAATAGCATCGAAATGCGATTATTTTTGAATCCTCTTAATGTCAACATTGATGACGTACCAAACGAACTACAGAAGGAAGGTTTGGGATTACAACACAATGAAGCATTAAAGAACGCATTTTCGTTAGAAAATATCCAAAACTTTTATCAATGCTTGCCAAAAAAATTTGAAGGATTAATGATTTTTACAAAGAAGATGATAGTCACATTTGGAAGTACACACATTTGCGAACAAGCATTTTCTGCCATGAGTGTTAGAAAAAATAAAGTTTCTTCTCGACTGATCGATGAATATTTGCATGCTTCGATTCGAATTTGCACCTCAGGTTATAAAGTGAATAAAAATAATTTGGCTAACGGAAAACAATCACAAAAGACACATTAAGCAAGGAGACACACACATATCGTGATGCATAAACTATGTTACTTTGTTTTTACGTGATAATTTCTCATTGAGTTCCATATCTCGTAGTTTAAATATTTCTGTGTTTTTTTTTTAAGATTGACATAATAAAAATTGATAACTTAAGTATTTTTCACTCACTATTTTCTCTTAATTAAAACGCTTGTGGCCCGATTATTAAAAATAAAAGTCGAATGTGGCCCGCGAGTCTGAAAAGGTTGCCCACCCCTGATTTAGAACAGGCCATCAGAGAAAATTAAATGAATGCGTTGAGGGATACTCTAACTAGAGCTGTCTACTATATGACGGACTTAACGGAATAAAGAGAGAAGGCAACTGGTTCTGTAAGATGCTTTTCTCTCATGTGAATCGCACTGATGCAAGTTTGGAAACCGCGAATTAAGTACATAAGTCTTAATTATTCCATAAAGGTAGTAATATTTCAAGCCACTTCAGCCTCCCACTGACAAGAGTGGGTGTGATACCATGCAAAAATCTTCCCAAATACGTTAAACAAAAGGTTCATACCACATTTGTTTTCTAAAAACATTTAATCGAAAGCAGATCCTCAAATAATGTGCATTTGGGACATCTTATTTTCCTTGCTAACTTCCCTTCTAAACTATTTGTTATATGATAGGTGCCCCGAGAATTCCATCTTAAATCTTATGATTGTCTTATTTCAATATTCGGTTCTTATTTTCATGTTAGGCTTCATTTTTTGTTTTTTCGTCTGAAATTTGCTTGTAATAACATTCTCCAACCGAATGTTTCAATTCTTTCCCATTCTTGTGTACTAATCCTCGTCTCAAAACTGCATACGCTCCACACAAATATTCGTTTTCTCAGGTGTTTCTCTGTATGTAATAAATGACCTTTTCAGAATTTCTTTTCCCATAGCAATTCATCTTGCGTCTTTAACCTTCTTTAGCTGTTTCAAGATATATGGACAATTTCCTTGTTCAGTTCCTCTTCATACATCTTAAAGGCCCACCTTTCCTAATTGGGTTGTGTGGCAGCAGCTGCAAGAGCAACTTCCAATGGTCACGATCCTCCACCACCAAGCTCGGGTGTTCTGGTGGGACTCCCAAAACGTGTCCACCCAAGGTTTTGGATATAATCCATCCATCGAGTCCTTGGCCTTCCACGTGGCCTCCGACCCTCTGGCTTGCATAAGAAAGACAGAAATGCCACAAAAAAGACTCCCCTGCTGGGGAGTCTTTCTTGTGGCATTCTGACCAGGTGACCGTACCAACGTAACTGTGATCTCTCAACACGGAGAATCAACGGTTGAGTATTGAAGGTTTCCAGAATTGCAGAGCTTCTGACTCTGTCGAGTCTTGTCAGCCCCGCTACCCCTCGAAGGATCCTCATTTCAGCCGCTTGGATTCGTGTTCGCATTTTCAGTCATTACCCAACTCTCACGACCATATACGAGGATGGGGACATAGACTGTATTGAAGACAACCACCTTTGCCTTCTCGCTTAACTTCCGCTTCAATACTACTGTACGGCCAAGCTCCGCAATATTGCGCTTGCTGAACCAATCCGAGTATCTAGCTCTACGTCCCACTTTCCATCACTCGTGAATATGGAGCTAAGGTATTTAAACTTCTCCACCTGCCTCAATGGGACTCCACTCACATGCAGAGTGCACTGGGATGGTTATCTTGAGACCACAAATGTTTCAGTGTTGGCCACACTGATCTTTATTCTTGTTTCTGCACAAAGAGCTACAAACCTAACCAAGGTGTGCTGCAGGTCATCTGTGGAAGAGTTAAGCAGAACTAGGTCATCTGCAAAGATGACCAGATGAAGTCCAATGCTACATCTTCCAATTCTGACACACTTACTGCCTCGGATGTGCCTATCAATCCACTCCATAAATATTATGAAAAGGAGGGGTGAGAGAACACACCCTTGGCGGAGGCCAACGGAGACTGTGAAAAGTTCAGACATTGTGCTGTTTACCCTGACACAAAATTTCGAGCATTCATACAGAGACTTCATGGCAGTTAATTGTTGGCCATCCACTCCATACTCCTGTACTACTTGCCAAAGCTTATCCCGAGGAACCCGGTCATATGCATTCTCCAAGTCCATAAAAGATGTGTAGACATTCTTGGCATATTCCCAAGATTTCTCAAAGAATTGCCTTATAGTGAAGATTTGGTCAGTTGTGCTTCTACCAGGACGAAAGTTACATTGTTCTTCCTGTAACTTTGACTAAACTATGCTCCTGCACCTTCTTTCCAAGCACCTAGCATATACTTTCCCAGGCAGGCTGAGCAGAGAGATGCCACGATAGTTGCTGCAATCTCTCTGCTCTCCCTTCTTGAAGACTGATATTATGTCCGTCTGCTATTGCTTTGGTGCTCGCCCAGATATCCAAGCAGCCTGACACACTCGAGTCAGTCACAGTCGTCTCGATTTAAGGGTTTTAGCATTTCGGGTGGAATTTCATCATTATCACCAGCAGCCATGCTCGATTTTAGCGATTTTATTGCTAAATGGACCTCCTCTGCTGTGAGACTAGTCATCCCCCCGATCTGTAGCTATTAGATGTCCACAACTGCTTGACTACCTGGGTTAAGAAGGCTCTCAAAGTATCCCCTTCATGTGTGGAGGATATCCTTCTCGGTTGTTAAACGTGCACCATCACAGGCCTTAATTGCCTTGCTGTGCACGATTTCCTACCTCGAAGGCGGCGGATGGTCTGCCAGAATACTTTGTTTATATTTGCATAGGATGAGTCTAATCCTATGCAAAAATTCAAGTTTTCTGCTTTGCCGTCTTTACTGCCTCAGCAGCAGTTTTGTGCCTCAGTGTACCGGAAACGCATCTCAGGTCCTATGCCATGTTAGGTAGGTCTCCTATTTTGTCCGGACAGCTTTTTGGACCTCTTGGTTCCACGAAGGTGTCCATTTCTCATTGCCCGTCGCCACGCCGAGCGGCTTTCTGCCACAGCATGAGAGTGCAGAGGCAGTGACAGCAGTTCTGAACCGCTCCAACTCCTCCTCAACATCTGCAGTATGCTTGGGAATCTCTTTGAACCTGGAGGAAATGTCATCTGCAAAATTCTTCCTCACAGCCTCATCTTTCAATGCCTCCAATTTCACGGGTATAACTGCTGAGGCCTACTAGCGTTGATTGTAGCATCTGGTTTCTGAAGCCGTAGAGTGCACACAACAAAGGTGGTGGTCAGTTGCGAGCTCTGCACCTCTCTTCACACGAACGTCCAGCACTGAGGAAAATAGGTCTGTTGAGACTATAAATAAGTCAATCAGAGACCTTTGTCCAAGTGTATCCCTGTACCAGGTATGCTTATGGAGTTCTCGGTGCTGGAATAAGGTATTCATTATGGACAAGCGGTTAGTACAGCAGACGTCCAATAATTTCAACCCATCCGCGTTAAAGTCAGTGTCTCCGTTCCTCCCAATCACACCCCCTCCACATCTTCAGTTTCTCTTCCCTCATCCCTATTTTTGTCGTATTTTGTTGTTTTGATCCGTTCACCATTATTTTGTTTTTACTAGATTTATATTAAGTCCACGCTGTAATAAAACATTCCCTATTCAAAGAATGATTTTAAATTCCCCTTATGCTCAGCTAATAGGTATATCGTTAGTAAAATCTTCTATTCAAAGAATAGAAGATTTGATGTGGAATGACAGTGCATCATAACCAAGTCTTACACAGTTTTTACCGTTCTATTCATTTTTCCATTATTTTTTTTCCTGGTTAACATGCAGTTTCTTTATGCATTCTTGTTCTCAAGTCGATCTCAGTGTTTTTCATAATTTCGAAAATCTTCTACAATTTACATTATCAAATGCCTTTTCCAAATGTACAAAGGCAATGCAGGTGAATTATTCAGTTAGGATCTTCCGTATTATTGGTTAGGTTGTATGTTATGTATCTTCTATATAATTGATTCTCTGGTTCCATTTCAATTTCGAAACAGTAATCTAAATAACCACATTTTAATTTCTTTTCTGTGTTTCATTACAGTTGCTATAATCTTTGAAGAATGATCGAGTACGCCTGTTATTATTTTTACATTTCTTTTTCATTTGCTTTCTTTCATATTTGTTAGCAGTAAATAACTTTTACTTTCGAAAAGTCGTTTAGTTCCTTTCCTCTTCAAAAATTAACTTAACTATTGCTTAAACCATGCTTCCGTTACTGAATCTCAGATTTTGTTCCTTTGTTAATGTGTTCCTACAGTCTTCCAATTAGGTACTTCCTTGATTGCCTTTTTAAATTTCTTTGTCTAATAAATCTGGTTCAAGATGTTTTTCATCTTCGTATTTAAGACCAATAATCCCACACAATGCATTTTACTCCATTATATATAAGTCAGAAACGTTTTCCTTCTTTCTGCTTCCAGTCATTTTCCTTTTTTTTTTCTTATATTCATTTACGTTTTTGCTTTGGTGGTCAAGAATATATGCTGGAATTATTCGATATGCCTTGCCATCTCTTGCTTATTATTCATGTCCAAATCTTATTTCTGTCATCTAGATTTTCTTTGCATCATTGCTTAATTTTATTCCCCAGTATTGTTCGTTCCCTTCTGTTAGCTTTTTTGTCACTTTCCTCTGTTAAATTATTTCCTTTTTAATCGGCATATTCAGTGGTTGTGATTTTGTATAAATTTTGCTGCCGATTTTTTATTTTCATTATGATTATTGTATCTGTATTCATCTTAAATTTATTTAAAACACATTCTTTATATTATATATATATATATATATATATATATAATATAAAGACTTGCATCAATTGCAGGCACAAAACTTGACTTTTAGTCTGTTTGCTTACTTGGGAAATGGAGTAAAACCAGGTTTAAAATTGCTTGGTATCTTTAACATATTTATACCCAAGGTAAAAATACTTTCTACATATATATATATATATATATATATATATATATATATATATATATATATATATATATATATATATATATATATATATATATATATATATATATATATATATACACACACACACATATATATATGAGGTTTATTTAATATTCTGTCTTCTCTTCTTTCGCATACATATTTAATGTTTCATTTCAGATTTTGCAACATGGGACTCTCTCCCTTAATTGCTGGATAGCTGTTGAGTTAACATACAGTCAATCTTGTATTGTTAAAATTGTGATCGGTGATATTGAAAAAAGTAATAAAAATTAATATTATAATCAGTGAATAAACAATTAGCAGTGTACACGTTTCCATTATCGTTAGTTAATTCAATGGCAGTTATTATAGTTAAAAAGAACATGTAACTATTCGTTTGTGTTGGTGCATTTTAATAGCATATAAACAACTTAATTATATTTCATACTATTCAAGTTTTTTTTTTTTTTGCCTTACAGTTCAGCTATCATAAACACAAACCGCGTTCTACTTAAATATCGTCTGCCGAACTAAGATTGCAATCCCTTGAAGTGTCAGGATCAACGGGCGCTGCTCTCCTAACTTGTTAAGATGTGGCTGCATCTCCGCTTCCGAGATGCAGCCACACTTCCTGTTTTTTTCGTAGTGGGTGCATGGTGTTTGAGATGACTTCATTCCTTTTAAATGATTGCCGCTCACTCGTTCGGGAAAAAAAAAAGGCGTAGATTGATGACCTAATGTGTATGTAGGATGCAAAACTTCTCGGGGGAGAGGGGGGGATGCAATCAACTTGGCTACAAACACATTCGCTGCACTTCGCCTCATTTGAATTTTTAAGGTTTTTTTTTTTTTTTTTTTTTTTTTCCGGCGCAAACGGACCAGTTTACCTTAATATCCATAAATACGGAATTGGAAAGTCACTTTCGAAGGCACATGCGAAGATGTTTCCTAAAAATGCACGTTGAAGCGTAGTGCAATGCTATCCGTTAAAATTCCCAAAAGTTAAGCTAACACGAATTTAGCTTAACTATCTGAAGAAATGAAAAGGTCTGTTTCTATCAGTTTGCCATTATTAGGAAAGAAAAGTTTGAAAAAAAAAAAAAAAGATGCTTTGGCGAACTGAAGAGAAAACTGTGGCAGGAGTCGGAAATTAAAATTTATCGGAGTTCACTCAATGGAAAAGCTGATCGGCATTATTTCACTGAAAGAAAGGATGACACGCGTGGATTCACCAGTAACAGATTAATTCTCATGTGTTTCATTTAATTCACTTGAATTAAATCAATTCTTTTAAATTGAGTGCTACATTTAGAGCTTTTCTTAGGGAGTGTAAGACATGCAGTCTTACACTCCCTAAGAAAAGGTTTTGGTCTTCTTTTCTTTTTTGCAAAAAAAAATCTATATTATAGAGTATTTAAAAGAAAGAAAAACATATCTTGAGGACTACGCATTAGCCAAAGGATCTGGGGAAAAGAAAGTTCGACATGCCAAAACATGAAAAAAGGTCCGCCTGGTCAGCCTAGTGGCTTTGCTCTTCATTACCATATGCCTCGGGAAGGAGTGTCGTAGGTTTGATTCTCGTCGACGACGTGAGGAGCTGAAGGATCTTCTTCAGTCATAGCTAAGCTAGCCGGTCTTGGGTGTGGACAGCAGGTTTTTTTCCGCCAGTTTATCTGGGATTTTTCATCCTGCAAACAGCCAAATCATCCCCGTGAACGCATATGGATTAGTTATGAATACTTAGAGGCATAGGACTGATCATCTTATTCTCGTATTTCGGTTACGAAATTCAAACATGCTTGGAAGGTTGTGGGGGCTTAAAGGACTGTTAAAGCTCCTGGATAAGATATATATAATAATGTAAGATAAAACATGAACAAAGCATTGAATAAAAAGGAATGCAGAATTTTCAGGGAACCATAATACATTTGTCGTTGTGCATTCCAGATTTAATTCAACTTTAAAGTTATCGGTAGAATAAAAAATATATTGACCATGATGTGCTTAAACGTTAAAACTTTCACTGTTTTCGTACTAATCATATTTTAATAATATCTCGATGTAACTACTTAAATTCTCAAGTGAGAGACAATGAAATAAAAAAATAATAAATCAGATTTAAAAAAAAAAAAAACGTGTCGGAAGCTGTCAAATTTAAAACATGAAGACTCGAGAGCTGTACTTGATTAAAACTGCTTCCGATTTGCAGTTTTAATGCAGTTGAACCGGCTATCACAATAATGAAATGAATGAAGGGAATGAAAATTACAAGCGCGCCTTCAGAAAACTGTCGTACTAGGTACGCGTGCCCTTTCGTCGAAAAGACAAGTTCGAATCCTGTCAAAGAATATAGGTATTCGGCTGAAAGCATTTTATCTGGTTTCATACGAAGGTGCCTTTCTCCCCTGCTCGTGAAACAGACCGAGCACATATTCGACCTTACTGTATCTGCGTAATGCCGATGTCAGTGCTTCTGTGGTGTTCCATTAGCCTGAGAAAACTAGAACTGTCTTTAAAGATCACCTAATAAATTGACCAAACCGTTTTACACAACGCTGGCACGGAAACAGCCGCCGATACCACAAGAAAAGGAGAGTGTTTAAACGAGAAAAAACACTGTGGTGTCTTGGCATGTGCATGCATCAGTGGGTTCACAACATCATTCCAGAGTGGGGCATGCGATTTAATCGATCATATCTTAGAATAATGAGATTCCAGAAATAAGGGAATGGACTAATCTCTTAGATAAGCATATATTCTCCATAGAAAAGAAGTAGCAAGTGCAAAAGAGTTCAAACCGAAACGAAGTCAATACTTTGAAATAAATATTTTCAAAGCTAATGTATGTAGGAATCAATCCGCCAATCGTTAAAATGTAAAGATCTTGATGTCAGAACGTGAATAAAACTTTAAAATTTTGAAGTAGTTAGTCAGGCAGCTACTTCGTTTTATTAACATTAAAAACAGCACTGAAACTGCTAATTGCGATTAATATTGCAATTAACTGTTATAAGCAGTTTCCTTTAACATGCAAAATTTACCAGATAAAAAATTGCACACAGGTACGAAAGCCGTGACCTAAGAGATCAGCTCTTTCTCTTATTCAACAAATTCCTCATTATGAAGAAACCGACGTCATGTATAAGCCAAAGGGAGATTCCAAAATTTCTTCTCATCCATTCCGTTACTGGATTAAGTCGTAAACAACGAGAATAGAGGAGGAGGTGGCACAGAAATCAACTGTGTGTAAAGAAGAAACAATTCAACTTATTCATTACTTATGATTGGAATCCATCCTAGTCATAAAGGGGATGTCGTCGTCCCTATTTTGGAATTAAACGGATGAAACCGGATTAATTTCTACTTTCAACGATCATCTTTATCTTTAGATACTCTACTTTGAAAGGAATTTCCGGAAAAACAAGTTCTTAATCCGTGAAAAGCCAAATGTTGGGAATCAAATCTCTTTCCAGGAAATATTTCGGTAATACCTCAAAACACCCAATTACCGATGAGAAACAAAACAAGGGGCGAATATTTCTGCGAAAGAGTCAGTCATAGTATTCACAGATTGAGGGAAGCCGGACAGACAGACGGTGTCCATTAATTGGAGTCGCCTTCTGTTTCAATACGAGTAGAAAGAACCTTTATATAGGGTTTCGTGTAAAGGTGAGCGGCTCGCTCGCCTTTACCCAGCCGCTGTACGACACTCGGTCGTACAGCGGTGTGGTCTGATGTCAAGTTGTTTATCTCACGTGCATGCCCAATAAACATGCACGTGAGATAAATCACAGCAACGGCCACGATCAGACAAGTCGACGTGTGAAAAGCTGAACCCGTCGGCTCCAGCGGGAATGGGGAAAAGATTTATATTAGTAATTTACATGGAAGAATCGGACTCGTGGCACACAAACAACGCACACTTGGGGTTAAGCTTAGGTACGAGGCAATTTCTTTAACAATGGCCAAAAATAATATCTCGAGTTTTACACAAACTAATTTTATATTGTGGAGTCGGCAATGCCTTCCAATTAGAAATCAACTACTGCGAGCATTCCGCATTGTAAAGAAATCTTTTTCTTGCATCTCAAATTATAAACAGGTAAAAAATATACAAAAATGCTACTTGATCTTAGAACTTCTCCCAAATAGAAAATAAATTATGCTTAGAAATGCGACACATTTCTGATAACGTTTGCTGCATTTAAATCTCACATATTTTCTGTTGGGATTTAATCAAGTTAGAGGAGCGCTAAAAGGGCTGTTTAACTTTGCCACGAGGCTTGTATTGTATTGCTTATACCACTATGATGACAGACCGATAGCTTGTAAGTGAAGTATTTTCGCATTCTGCTCTAAAATGCCATAATTATGCCTTTCACTCTTTCTGCTCCTATTTGTTGAAAATTTCTAAACTTTTTTGTTATAGTAATATTTGATAATTCTTGATTCCCAAGAAAATTCAGCACATTAAAGAATAGGAACATCTTGCTTGAATGTTCCTAAAATACGAGACAACGAACTTTTCCCATTTAATAAATGGGTGCGATTTTCTACGTATCAAAAGAAAGAATTGTTTATAATTAAAAGCTTGTTCACAGTTTTCAATGAATATCTTCCCTTATATTAAATATTGCATAAGCATTTCGTCAATCATCGTTTACAACACGAAATAAATTGATAATAAAAAGACTTAAGGAAAGAGCATTTTATGGTATCAGAAATGACCCTTCGTATACACGCAGCCAAGACAAATAAGGTAATGTCACATGTGGATCATTACTAATATACAGACGAGAAAAAAAAAAAAAAACTTATTGAAGACCGCTCAGGCTTGTTAAGAATGTAGTTCCTCCCGAGGAGCTTGGCAAAATGAAATTCTCGGTTCCGAATACTGGAATGGCGAAAGGTCTCTTTCTAAAAGGCCAATGACCTCCACAGGTAGATATTAATTAGTGCCGCTCGAGGGTTTAAATCGACGACGCAGAATCGCGGTACTTTACAGTAAACAGGAATATCGCAACACTTATTGGTAGGCAGCACGGAGATCGAAGCATACGCGTGTCAGTAAGCACGACAGGCTCTCTGTAATAACTCTCCGGACAGTCTGTCCCCCCGTGCTTCACCTCAAAACACATCGCCATATCCTTAATTCAACCTGCTTCCGATAACACCTCAGATGGTTAGAGTTTATTTTACGCTTGCATTAGCTACCACGTGAAAAAAATAAATTACTGTAGATGCTCTTCAGTAATACCATTGATGGGGGGGGGGGAGTCAGTTAACTGAATACTTCAGTAAATCATCTGAAGAATTTAGAGTCATGGACAGTGTGGGGACGCTTTCCAAAGGGAATGGGCATAAAGGACAAGGCAAAACATGCGGGACATTGATCGTTAGGAAACACCGACATAACGGGGGGAAAAAAAAAATCTTTAAATTCTATTTCTCTTCTTCTTTTAAGTCATGAAGAGGAACTGACTTCGTTGCAGTTATAACGATGATGCAAGTTGATTTAAGAATATTTTAAGCAAATTTCCACTGGAAGTGTTTCAGTATCATTTACCATAGCAATCGGAAATCCCTCCAATTAGTACACCGAAATTAGCGGAAAGGAAATTAAAAGAAATAAAATTCGGAAATGAAAATACCGGATCGCTGAAATCAGATCTGAACTGCCTCTCACATTAATTCTACTACCACAGCCGGTTGTAAATAATCAGTTTACTGCTCTTCTGTCTTTATTAAAACGAAGCTTAAAATATTTGGGCAGAATGCGATTGCAGCCGCTCACTGAGACCACTGGAAACCTCGAGTGGCTAAAGATCTGGTGTCTCGAGCAGAGTTTCCATATTACATAACCCTCAGTTCCTATTATCTTCCCCGGATTATTCGTTTGCGAACTCCATTTTTCCCCCTCTTTTCAATACATATTTCTTCCCCATTCACATTATAGTATTATTTTCTTTTGCTAGAATTATTTTCTTGCTAGAATGCGTGAGAAAATTTATTTTCTCACGCATTCTAGCAAGTCATCCATGACAAGTCATTCAGATAGTGAAGGATTTTCCATCCCCCAAAACGGGCACTTTCCGAAGGTGAAAATTGTAAACAGTTCCTTGAAAGTCATTGATGACTTTTCGACGAACTGCTTAAAATGGCTTTTGCTAGAATGTGCGAGAAAAAATTTTTTTAAATCATCGGAAGACCAGAAAGTAACACGTGTTCGCTTTACGTCTTGCTTGGAAGACGCAGTGGGGGTAGGCATTAATTAAACCAACCCTGTCATCCTGTAGTACAGACAGTCAATTGTTCTTATATCAACGCCTATTGGATTGAAGAGACTTACACAATAAAGAATCCTGTTACGCCTGCATTGTCACTGTCAAGAAGTTTTCTGAGAATTCTAAGCGTTTACATGGAACGGAATAGCAGTATTTTAATCTCTCCTGAATGAGGTACACGCTTGAATAAACTCGCTTGCAACTGTGCTCTATACACACACTTCGCGTCAACACAGGAGCAATATCCCCATAGTTTAAGTGCATATTCACCAGCAGCTGTTCTTTCCCAACCAGCCACTCACTTGGTCCGTATCAGCCTCCAGACTCACAGATAATCTCTAGATCGAACGCCACCGTTCTTAATACAGACGACACACACATTTGGATGCGGCTTCAGACAACCCTGGAAGTTGTTGGAAAAAGATCCAACTGCGTTCAGCACAATATTCTGTAAATACCTAAGCATTAGCGCTTGCTTACATTCCATTCCTCGAATCGCAATTGGTCGGTAGCACTCCGAACAGGAACGCATTTCAATAGAGTACATCAAACTTCCTGGAAAATGCCAAGACCTGCCAACATCGATAGTGCGAGATTTGTAAACCACTGCTGCCACTAGAATTCTCTTCATCCAGCCGCCCTCTGCTGGTAACTTGAAGAACATAATTTATTCCCAATTTTTCACATAAACAAATAATGATAACAAATTCTTCCAAATAGTAAAAACTGAGTATAGAACTTGTTCTGTTATTTCAGTCAAGTAACGATTGCCCCCGAAAAAAAAAAACCCTCTTGCACATCAACTGTGCAGTTGCGAGACCAGTTATCTGTCTCGAGGCACGAAGTCCATGCCCACAACGATGGTTCATTAGTAATTATTGACATGTACCAGCCGAATCGGGAGCCTCCGTAGCTCAGTCAGTATAGACTAAGTAAGCCCTTTGGTGGGAAAGACCTGGGTTCGATTCCGTCAGTGATGTGAGAAACTTTATCTGGTCTCTTTCGACGAAAGAGAAGTTAGCCGGTCTCATACGGAGATGGGAGTGTTTTTTCACCCGGAAACTCTGGTTTTTCGTTCCCAAGAACTGGCGAACCTGCTCCGTGAACACACACGGATTACAGTTATGAACACGTCCCAGCCATATGCTGGTCCCGAGGGTACCCTGTAAAAAATCTGACCAAGAACACTTTGTGGGCAATGCTCACAAAGTCACCTACGGTCGGGAACGACTGAAAGGGTAAAACCAACACGAGCAGCCGAATCACGCCTATACAAGAAATAAGTTAACGAGATTGACTAAATAATTAGAAAAAAAAAAGATATGCGGGTCAGATCTTCTTTTAAAATACACACACTCCGAATTATTTAATTTTTATAGTACTCATACTCAAGGTACTGAAGTGCTGCATCAAGCAGCACTTCAGTACTGTCTGTGCAAAAGATAAAAACCGGATTGGCGTTTTTCGTAACGAAAATGTAATCTTTGAAGAATATTCGAGTAATTTGATTTTCAAATAGTCTGTACTAAGAACCGAAGAAGCTTAGAATTACTGTATTACGGCTGTTAATAGCGTGGTTGATTTTATGGCTGGTCTAAACGTTTTTCACGAATAAAAGTCCTGGTTTCTGCGAGGAAAAACCCTTTTTTAATGTTGTTTCCGTCCACGAAAAGTTAGTACATTTTTATCGTGGGTGGGCAAAAAATAGTTTTACATTTAAAGTAAAGACCGAAGATAATGGAAATCAAGCCAACTTCAGGCCTCCAATAAGTGCGGAGGTGGTCTCACATGAAATTCATCTCCCAAGCTGCCATCTCCATATGTGATAGGCCAGCTCATTTTCACTTTAAAGCCCTTGTAAAGGTTCTCTGCGTCCTACTGAGCAGCTCGTACACAGTAATATTGACAACACGGCCTCTTAGTGAATTCAGTAGTGTATTGAACGTTTAATTATCTCTCTTCGATCATTTTCCAAGGTCCAAATGTTTAGAAACGAAATCTTGTTCAATGAGTCCAAGCATTATACTTTATCAGACCATTTCCGGCTTCCATTAAGAAAATCAACTACCTCACAGGAAAATATACTTATCATCCATCTAAAAGGCTTGCATAATTTCTTAACTCATGTGGGTTCTCTTAAAATAAGAAAAAAAATGTAAAGTGTAATAATCACTAGTCTCTAGCTGTGTATATTTCATACTGTGATGGTGAATATTAATTGTTTAAATGCATTTTCATTTTAAAAAAATAGTAATAATACACTGATTTCCATAATTCATGCTTGCAGCATCAACATGGGCTGAAGATTTTGATCTGAAGACGGTGCAGTTCAGTGTAGACACTCTGCAAAAACACTTTTATTGCAGGCTATGCACACATTCATGGGTAGCTGATTTAACCTTACTGTGGCAATAACTGCCAGGTTACTGCTCTAACTTTACGTCTCTATTTTAAGGAGATGTCTATAATAAATATTATTCATCAATGTCACTTGGTAAAACCCGATGACAGTTGTTTGCTACGCGGATGCACCCACGAAAGATTGTAACGTGTAGTACTGTGGATGAGCTAATGACTTTCACAGCTATCTATACCCACGACGGGATTCGAAGCCAGTCTATTATTGGTTGGGAAGAGAGGAGCGCTGTCCACTCAACCAGCCAAGGCTGCATATTTTCATATAAAAGTTAGTAATATGGAACAAAATCTCTCTCGTCCGAAAATTTATAATTCTTCAAACATTTGGAATTAAACTCTGGACACTTAGTTAACTCAAAGCTTCATTAAACGTCAATGAATACCATAAAACAGCCGAATGCTGCCCTTATTTACCACATGACTTCAAGCAATATTAATTTAATTTCTTCACTCCGCAGTATTTCAGGTTTATCACAAGTGGTCCTCTGCATTTTTAAGAGCAGAAAACTTTTTAATATTTTCGCATTCATGCAGCAGCTGTATAAAATCGAATGCACACTGAGCAATCAACCCCACCCTCCCACACACACACACACACACACTTACAGCAGGATCTGCCTCAAAATGTAGTGAAGGTCTCACAACATAAAAAAGATGAATTAACCGTTTGGAAATCCATTCTACGTAGCACTTTAAGGCGTGATAATTGGATCAGCATGAATGCGAAAGATTTTTCACAGATAAGTAGAACTCTGAATAAGGAGTTGGTGCTTCTTTGATAACTGATCTGTTCAAATAGCACTAAGAAACATGAAAACAGTGCTCAGCTTCCATTCTCGCGGACAACATTCTCTAATAGGCGCTACCGAAGCATTTAAGGCCACCCTAACAGTGCTCGTGGCATTTCTTTGTTCTTTCCAGATTAAGTAAATAATACTTCAGACTGCACCTTAATCTCTTCTACTGAGTTGTTTACCGTTTTTCTCCGCAGCGACGTAGTAAGCAGCGAATGAAACAGATGCACTTATGCTCATTGGATTCCATCACGTAAAAGGATCGTGAAATCACACGATCCTCTTCCAATTCCCTGAAATATTTAAGTACCTTTCGGTTCTCGAAATCACGCTAGTCAGCTTCTCCTTTAACTCTACCGCTTGGAAAAGAAGAAAATATAGTCGTACAGATAGTCCGATTTGTTCATGTTGCCTGAATTCTGATCTAAAAAAAAAAATTGTCTGCTTATAAAATTGACGCACTCAACTTCGATAAAAGCACAGTTTGACAAGGGAAACTTGGGTGAAATTACGACTGTTGTAATTAAGGCTGGTATGTGATTTGTGCTAACTTTGCGGATTCTCCGCAAAATTTTTAATTTTTGCCAGGATGAAACACCGGAGTTGCAGTGTGAAAGTTCTTGGCACTATCGAATGCTGACGGCTAACTCGCCCTCTGTTTATAAAATCATCTTTGTAAAGATGACTATTTGCGTCCCTATCAGAAGTCGAATCCAGAACTTCTAAAAAGAAGGACCAGAGTTTTCACAATTGCGCTGAGGAAGCTCAAAAGAACTTTCCTTTTGCTTACCAGTAAGAAAGAAATTTGTGTTCTTCATTTAAGTGTATTCAATTTCAGATATTTCCCTTAATATTTTATTATACTAGTAACTATCCAATTTAAAATATAAACGACTAGCAATCATTTAAGCCATGGAAGATAGCCTCACGTTCTTAATCTCCATAAGAAAAAAAAAGTCACTTAAGTTTTCATGGTCGAGTTTCCAGTTTACGTTTGTGCAGTGCTCTATTGCAAAATCCAATGAAATGATTTCTTATTGATCAGCAGAATAGCAGACACTGGAGTACTTTTCACAATGAATGATGTACGTACTGTACTCGTATGTTTGTTGTCTTTCTAGACAAAATCATCGCTCACATTATTTGCGGTATATTTTAAATGCAAACCAGTATGGACTCATTGTGTAGAGGCCAAATTGCAAACACTCGTGATGTGATGCGACACTGACGGAGCAATCTGCGAACAAGAACTTTCCACATTAATCACTCGTTGCATTCCAACAGTGCTTTTCTCTCACTCACTTCGACGGCCCTTCAAACCTGTTTCTCAAAGGCAAGTTGATTGCCTTCAGTCATTAAATCGGTTATTGTCTGTGCACTAAGAGAGCAGCCGCAGCTGAACTTCAAATGAAAGTGCTCAACATAGTCGGAGAAGATGGTGACGAAGATACGCCAATCCACAACTACTACAATAAGCAATGAACCACCTTCATTGCTTATTGTAGTCAAAGTTCATTGGTGCTGTTGTAACGCACTGGCGTCAAGCGACAAGACACCAAAGGAAAGAATTAATTGATATAATTGCCCAATCAGTCAACATAACGACCAAAATAACTTTCTCTCTGCAGGCCTCGTTTAAATTCAATCAATCATTTAAAACCATGCGTTTCATATTCATTTCATTCCTCAAACGTTCAAACATTATATTTTGTTAGGAAATTGATGAGCACAAAATATTCGATTCTCTCCCCTGATTACAGAGTCACGAATGTTACTTCTTTAATAAGATTGTAGCTAAACTCATCATAATGTGTAGTGAACTCTTTTGTTGCTGCTTTATGAGTCAAGTAAAGTAATAACGAAAATAGCTTCTACCTCATTTATAACAGCTCGAATATGCCGAGTTCACATTGAAGTATTTTCCTGTATTTTTACAGACATATAGGTGAAGTGTTTTACAGATATGTGTACTTATCTGATTTCAAACTGTAGCTCGCTTCTTGTTTCACTTAGAAGTCTTTCGAGGTATATCTAGAATGTCTTTAGTTTTCATGTCGCCTTGACATTTTCCCTTCCAAACACACTGGTATTCAGAACCTAAGATTGAACACTATTTCTGAAGAATACAACCGGAAATTCAGACGAATCAGCTTGTGAAAGTGTGTTTGACTGACCATTTCGAGTAGAAAAAGTGGGTACACATTCAGATCTTCGAATCACACAAAAAGATCACGTGATAGTACTGAACTGGATAAAAGGCCAACGTGTTCGTTAAGCGAATTGTTTGAAGGAAGCTATTTTTGTGAGGGAAAGAAGTTGCAAAATCGGATGTCTTGTAATGCCTCAAAGACATCTAGACTTCATATGAGGAAGAATTGTTGGGAACCTTGACAGAGCCGCAGAATTACTGAATTGCGCAAGAGCTTGGAATCTCACATACCGTGTACCCAGGGCAGCGTTTCAAACCAATGGAATGTGTTTCAGACATTTGCTAAGAGGTCGCGTTCGCTCTACCACGGAACATGAAAAGAGATTTTTAGGTATAACAGTAAAATGTAATCAACGCAATACGGCAGGTTAGTTTGCATGTCTGCTCCATTCAAGCACACGTACTTGGATATCTCGACAAACTGTGGCAAGACATCTCCGACACTTGATCTAGCGTGAAAGCGTACTGCTTACCATAGCAATATTGTTCTTAAAAGGATAGATACGGCAGTTCTGGGGTCATGGTATGGGGAGGCATTATGCTTAATGGACACACCGAGCTACAAGTGCCGAAAAAAAGGGACTATGGTGAATGATATCGCAACTAAGTTCTTCAACGTCATGTTCGATTAATCCGTGGTGCTGTAGGCGATTAATTTTAATGGCTGACATTTTAAATGTCAGCCAATAATTTAAAAAAAGACTAGGCAGAAACCTCCCTCTGAAATATGGTTGATATAGTATTTTTCATAAGCGTGGTAAATTTGGCGACGTAAAATGACAGAAACAGCTATTTCCGAAATATTAACAATGAAAACATTTAATGTATTCAGATGTAAAATTTGTTCTATGACTGTTGTTCTAAACCTTAACTGAATTTCTTGTTATAATTTATTGTCTGAACGCTATTTTTCTCATTTTTTGAGAATTATTTCTTCTATTGGTCACTCCAAATTTTTAAAATATTTTAATGTCTTCTTCGTATCCCTTCCTTACCATGTTCCTTATAAACATGTGGATATTATTCAATGTTATTAATTTTATCTGCTGCATAATGAATTGAAATGCTAATCCCTCTAATGACTCCTACAGAGGAAGTCAGATGACTTGAACCGTATGCAGATACGCTTAGATTTTTCCTCCTCTATCCTCGATAGAATTCAATTCCTTGACAAACTATTCCATGAATTGGCTCTTCCCTTTTAAGATAATTATCGCAACTGAATCACAGATTGACGCTTTTCCACTCGGATACCCACAATTAGGATTCGACTCATTTATGCATTATCCATTCAGATCAAGACGGAAGATAAAGGCCTCAAGTAGTGGTTGCCAACTTTTTTCTTTATTGCTTGCCTTTGTTGTTAACTGATCATTAAAGACCGCCTAATGGCCTCAAATAAAAAGTTCAGTTTTGCGAAACATTCTACAGACTTCGCTTTTTGTTCTCGAATGTTAAGACAACACTGCAGCAATTGAGATTATTCTCTGCGGAAATGAATCTCTCGAATAAACATTTTCTTTACTTGGTAACATGTAGCATCGTTTTGTTTTGTCCAGCATGTTAGCTTGGCTTGATCGTGATACGTTGTGGATATTCCATTTTTTTTCAATATATAGTTGAGATTAAAGCAAACGTTGAAATGCTCACAGACTATCTGGACACAGGGCATTTTTTTAATATCTCGATCTTATTCGTGCCGAGAATCGTAAAGATGGTCTGCCCTAGTTCATACTTGAAACTGATTGATTTTAAACCAGAATTCGAATTTTAATGAAAGTTAAAACCGAACTTTCAACAATATTAAAACAAAAAAAAAAAGGTATGGACATTTCTGAATTAAAATTTAATATGGAGAAATGTAATCCTCGTTACACTAGTACTATTGTTTACATCTGTCAGATGTTCTGCATGAAAAACGGAAACCAGGTTCTATCAAGTTTATTTTTTCTTCAACAGGAAACTCATTAAAGCAGCAGAAATGGCTTGTTGGCATTTCTGATCCCCAATAATCCGCTTTCATTGAACTTCTCTACCTGGGGATCTGTTATTTACTGCAATGATCGCAAGGTCGTTTACGCGACTTACTTTGTTTCTTGCCTAATGCCGAAAACTTTTTTGTAATTCATCTCTAATAGTCGGATTAGGGAAAGTGTTTCAAGGTGACTGCGAGGCGTAATTAACATAGACATGACCTATATTCTTATTTTTAACTGAAATAATACACTGTGTTAATAATGTTTTCTTTAAGCCTCTAATGTGGGGCATTAGCTTTTTTGCTCTGCTTCAGTAGTCTAATCACTAACGCGGTTGAATGGCAAGGTAATAGAACACGATTCGACAACCATTTAGCTCTGGATCCGTTAGCATGACAACTAAATTTCACCTTGCCTTTGAATCTTAGACTTGATTATTGAAGGCGAGACTGTAATAACAGTATTATCGAACTAACTTTTAATATTCTCTTTGCGCAACACATCCCAAACAAATAGATGTAAAATTTATCCACGAGATCTGATCATTAAAGACCGCCTAATGGCCTTAAATAAAAAGTTCAGTTTTGCAAAACATTCTACAGACTTCGCTTTTTGTTCTCAATTTGTTCGCAAGTTATATATCCGTTGGGTTACTATGAAGAGAAAACTCCTGATGTTTCGACTCCGAAGTCTCTCAGCTCTTTCCTTGGTAATACGGAAAGCACTTGCTTTTCTTGTGAGTGTTGCCGCACAATCGAGAATGACAGTAGTTGCACTGAAGTCAAGTATGGTAGACAGTCATTGATTATTCTTATTAGAACAGTCATTAAGGTCGAAATCCTGACTACTGTAAACAGATCCCTGGTGGGGTATTACTGATCCTCCCATTAATGATCTGTAAGAGGATTAGCTATTAATCGGATTGCTCAAACATTTTAGAGTGCATTTAGGGTGCTGTGTTCCTCTGGTCTGCAAACAGGCCAGAGGAACGCAGAGTCATACAGGCAGTGCACACAGGATTAACCGCCCTAACGTAAGTAAATAACTGGTTACTAAGATGTCAAGTTTCTTCGTCGTGACAGGCGTTTGTGCGTTATAAAATCGGGAGAATTTATTAGCACTCCAAATGTGACCATAGTACTAACAGACAAGTACCAAATACGCGATTCACGTAGAGAAATATTTTACTTATACGAAGGCCATTAGAAAAGTTTCGCAAATTAGTTATTTTTCTCAATTGAACCAGAGACAAGATATCACAAAGCTTTTCACACGACAGAGCGTTGTGTGTATGCAAAATTTGACAAAATGCAATTACAGCCTCTTCAATATTTTCATGTATTTTATTCAGTTGGAAAACCTACTTTGAAGATGTACCTTGACAAATCGGATCCATTCTGCAGAAAGGACAGGACTTATCGATGATAGAGAAGTGTTGGCAACAGGTGGAATCGCATGTTTCACGTGAAGTTCGATCACGTTTACATGATTAGATACTTTACGTAATACACGCGGTCACAGAACGTCATACAAATAGGTACTGTGGCAGCGAAAATCCGACCTGTCAGATTTAATCTTCGCTGAACTGGAATACCAGAAACAGAAAACGAGCACATATTTTCACTCATTCCTAGCTTACATATAACTGAAGGCGGAAACTATTGCATCATCTAATTAGAGAATGGAGCTCAGTACCGTTGAAATGACCCTAAATTTTTCTTATTAGAATGGATAAATAAGCTCTTTTATACTTAGAATAATCTAAGAAAGAAAAATACTGGTAAACCAAATTAAGGATTTTGAGATAATCGTTTCTATGCAACTTGATCAGCACACACAGAAGCGAATATGAAGATTAAAATTGGAAACCGAGGAACTGAATTATGTGAATATACCGAGTGATTCCACATTCCTGTTCATAAATTTTAAATGGCGAGTTTTATATTAGCTAACAAAACGTTCCATAAACACAAATTCCTTGAAACCCTTGCATTGCCGAAATCAAGGGCAACAAAAACGCCAACAACTTACACTGCAGATAGAAGGCAAAATGTCAAGACAAGCATAAATGCCAAAAGAAACTCTGTGGGATGAATGTATTCAAAACGTCCATCTTCCAGCCATCAGCCATTGAGCCTTAATTGAATAAACAGTGTGGTGCCAAAGAGAAAGCTTCATACGCTCGAAATTCCTGGTTGTCGTTTGACAATAAACATGCATTCACTGCCAAGCTCCTCTAGTTCAATATTCCCAGACAGAGCAGAGCACACGAATGATTTGAAATCCCCCCCACAAATAAAACTCCACAGGATGCAAGTGAGGTAGTTGGGGACGGTATAATTGGCCCACCTCAATCAGTCCTTTCAGAAAGTCTTTGATGAAGATATTCTCGCATCTTCCATGACTTGCTGGATGACTTTGTTTTTAACCAGAGCTTGTAAGAAGTCACGGTTCAAAGTACTGTTAAGTCAGCTTGGCAGAACAGCTGTATTAATATGTTGCCAGATACATTCCCATATGTTGATGAAGAACTGCTACAGCTGTCTTCGCTGAATACCTGCAAATGAATCTTGACTGGCCCCTTATGACTGTTGCGATAATTGGAAATACTGCATCGATAGAATATCGTTTCTTCTATGGAAAGTGAAACAAGATAAATTGTTGATGCTGTTGTTGAAAATCCTGAAAAATATGAGCGATGATGATTGTGTAGTAAAATTGCTTGAACCGCTGGGAAATGACATATATACAGGGCATTTCAAAGAGAATCACCTAATTTCAAAAATATATTTAATAATGAAAATGTGGTACAGTTACAAAATAAATGACCAAGTATGAAGTAAGGCCAGAAGTTTCACTCACCACAGTTACAAATGCTCAATGTTCCCTCCACCTGCTACACGGATAACATCAAGCCGATTGCCGAATTCATCCCAAACGCGTCTGAGAGTGTCTTCTGTCAGAGAATTTACTACAGCCGTGAATCTGGTTCTGGACTCATTCAAGTCAGCGGGTAATGGGAGGAACATAAACAGTCTTTTACGTATCACCATAAAAAGAAGTCACAAGGTGTGATGTCTGGAGATCTTGGAGGTCAAGAGTGTAGTGCCAAGTAGTGGGGTCCCGTGCATCCAATCCAACGCTGAGGCAATGTTTCGTTTAAAAACTGACGAACTTGGAGATTCCAATGGTGTCGTGCTGAAAAATGTAATCTTCAGATTCTTCATTCAGCTGTAGAATAGCCAGTCCTGCAGCGTTTCAAGATAGGAGCTCTCGTAACAGTGTTTTTCTCAAAAAATAAAAGGGCCATAAACCTTTCTAACAGAAACTGCGCAAAAAAAAAGTTCTGGTGAATCACGTCCATATTGTACAATTTAATGTGGATTCTCAAGTCCAAGGCTGTTCATATGGTACAAGTCGCATTCATTTGTTGTTTGTGGTTGCAGAGATATACAATTTTCAAATCGGGACATTCTTTTTGAAACACCCTGCATATCTGCTTGGAAGATGTCTTCTTCCTTACTGCAAGTCTGTGATATTGCGTGAATTCCTTGCCACCATACTCAACAATTTCCTCCTTTCTCGATGCTTTCACGGTTTTTCCTTTATATCATCGTGCATAAACTGTGCTACGTTCGGGACTGCGCTGATAAAAAGGAGCGGCATTCGAAATCATGGAATGTGACTGCAGTGGAAAACCTCTTGAGAAAGCAGAAGTGCTTTCTCAATATATGACTTCAAGACAATGGTTCAAATATCAGCTGTTATATGCTCATGGTGAATCTACAAAATTATAGGTAAAATCTTGTGTGTGCAGTTATGATTAGTGACAATCATGCGATTCATGTTCATTCAGACAGAAATCTGTCCACTTTGCATCTATCGTATTGTGGTGTTTGTGTCTGGCAAAGTAAAATAATGGGTGAGCCACAAAATTCTTTGAAATTTTCTTTCTTCAGGAAAATAGCATGAGACAAAACTCTCTACGTAGCTCTAAAAGGATGGAAACTGATTATTATTTTTGAAGATACGTATATTTTGATGTGGTTATCCAGGAGCACTTCGGAAAAGTTAACCCAGAAGTGGTCTGATATCCTCGCCTACTTGCAAAGAAGAGTAGAGTATGAATTGGACATATGAGACTTATATTCTCAAATGTCAAGATGGTGAACTAATGGTTGATGATACAGGAGATGGTAGAAGTAAAGTTTTCTATTAGTTGTGAAGAAGCTGAGAGATTTTCACCAAAAATGTACGCCATTAATAATCGTTTACTATTTTTCGAAACTGAATTGCCATATAATAGGAAGAATTATCGCAACTCATTTAAATCATCCATCATTAATTTAAACCTTCAAGACTTTATTCAATTCGATAAAGATTCTTTATTTTGGGACATATACGAACACTATACAAAGACTGCTTGTATATATCTGGTGACAAAAGAATACATGGAATGTTTAGGAGGTAAGGTGTCATATCCAGGCTAACACCTTATCAGATGTATGGGGCTGTATGACGTCCGATCTTAACACTCTTTTGCATGACCAGCTATTTTGATGTAATGTAACCAAGAACCAGTGAGTAACGAATATTTTCTTTATTGAACTCATTGGAAAATGTTAAGAGTGTAAATTAAATCTTGTGAAATATTTCTAGGTAATTACATGTATCGAATTTTTCTCTGTGAATATACTTGTAAATAATATTCAATCAAAATAATATATGCATTTGTAAACAAATTTTACAAATGCATATGAACAAAGTTTTGTGTTGTTGATGTGTTTTCCACAGTGAAATTTTTACTCAGTTATTCTGTTTAGAAGTTGATATATAAATCCATAACTTCATACAATTCTACTTAATAATTGTGAACAAAAAGAGTTAACATTTCTTTAGGAAAAATTGATGAACATATCCAGTAGTTAATTATTTTAGAAAATGTCTACTGCTATCTATTGAAAAGAGAAACGTGAAAGAAAAAAAATGTGATATCATAATACAAGAAAACAAATATATATATCTATATATTTACATCACTAGTGTGAAATAAATGCCAGAAATGGGGGAAAACTGATATCCTGTAATTAATTATTTTAGAAAAATGAATAAAGCTACCCATTGACATTGTTTGATTATATATGTAAAAAGATCATTAGCAACAGACTTCTGCTTAATTGTGCATGCAAAAAATATTTAAGATTTGTTTTACTCAGTTATTCTGCTTAGAAGTTGATATATCATTTCATAATTTTATCAATTAATACAGGTCAGTCACTAAGAACCATATAGGAGTAACGGTAAAAATTAAAATTAATAGAGGCAAACCTCTTCATGAAAAATCGATATTGGCTGTCCATGGTAAATACCCTACTGTAAACATTTCGTCCATATACTGGAAAACCAGAACTGATAAACTAATTAGAATGTTGGTGTCATTAGCATCACAGAAGGACCGCACATAAACATCAAAAGTTAGGACATTAGTCATGATTAGACACTGCTGACTTTTACACTCACATAAAGACAACACTATAGTCATGTCCTAACTTTTTTAAATGTTTGGAACTTTGTAACATAGATATTAACAAAGTATACTTCTGAGCTAATATTCAGTTGAAATAATAATAAACTATTTTTAGATGTTTATATATCAAATCATTATTTTATTCTTTAATGCAATTCTTCCCCTAACAACCAAATAGGAGTAAAGGTAAATAGGGTATTTAATAAAGGTAAATAGAGAATAATGGTAAAGGAGTGGGGATGGAATCTAACTGTCATCCCTGTCTGTTCTTATCAGATGTAGATATGAAATATATACAATCTAAAACACATTTAGATTGTATATTGCCCTGGATTCCATACTCTGATCTCTAACCATCACCCACAATTCCATATGTGGACAATTACCCAGAATTCCATACTCAAACCAAAAGACACAACGTGACATCACAAACAGATATGATCCTTATCTCTAACCATCACTCACAATTCCATACGCAAAAAAAGGATGCAACGCGACTTCACAGACAGTTGTGCCCCCACCGAAATTCCAAGCATTCCATTCTCATGATGTCACTCATCTAATCACACAATAACGTCACTGATATCAGCCAATGACGTCACTAATCCTTATATTGATCTTGTTCACAGTGCCCCCACTACTACAGCCCATCACATTATGAGCACTTGTTGCTCTTATTTTGCACGTTATGTCAATTTCCAATAAAGTCACCTTATGGTTGCACCAATGACGTGTGACGCACTGAAGACAATGTCGCTCCTATTATTTGCCTTTTGTTCTGAAGAGACAGCCAACTATACAGGAAAGCCGTTTGTTTGCTCTCCATCATTCCGATTATGTGTAAACTTCAGCATTCTATAATTCGTATATATACCGGGTAAAACAGTCAAATAAAAACAAATTGCATGTGAAGCCTCCAAATGCATGCTATTCGTTTCCTTCAACTTAATCACATGGTTTCATTGAACTTTCGTGATATTGACGGGGTACCGTTCTCTAATTATTATTTTAGATCCATGAGCAATTACACGAGATTAGAGGTTCTTAATTTCCAAATCTATTTTCTGCAGAGGCAATTTTAGTTTGCCTTTATTCAACCTCGCGTTTCCGATATTTCGCGATCTTTTAATTAACTGGTTTTCATAAAATTACCAATTAAAAAATAATAAAAGTTTGCAAAAATAAGAAATCGAAAGTCGACAACAAAAGAAAAAAATGTTTCGATTTCTCGTTACAAAATTGATCACAGGCAAGACAACATGACCCACAAAATCATAACAAGTAATATGGGTACAAGATTATTTTCAAATAATTTCAAATTTAGGAGTAGTAACAACAGTTCACAAATTGACTACATTTTGACTAGAAGAAAACATCTTAAGGTTGTGACAAATTGTAAAGTAATTCCAATAGATTAAGTAGCACAGCAACACCGACTGCTGTACGCAGACTTTAAAATAAGATCGAAGATAAGAACCTCTGGATGCCATGGGATGAAGACAATTAAGTGGTTTCGCTTAAAAGAGGAATCGTTTTAGGGAGAGAGTGTTAGAGAGGATTTCCGATGGACTGAAAAGTATACAAGATTGGTGGAAACAATTCAAAAGTAATCCTGAGCTGTGCAATCGAGGTGCTTGGCGAGACATCTGGAAAGATTAGAGAGCAGAAGGAGGGTTGGTGGTGGAATAATAATGTACAAGTGGCAGTGACAGCTAAGAGGAAGGTAAAGCAGAAGTGGGATGAGTCAAGAGTGGAAGAGAAAAGAGAGGTGTACAGAGAGAGAAAGAAAGAAGCCAAGAGAGTTGTGGTACAGGCGAAGGTCATGGCATATAAAGATCTGTATAATCAATTAGAAACAAAGAAGGACAGAGAAAAATTTACCAACTAGCGAAATGTAGAAATAAAGCAGCAAAGGACATCTTACATGTGAGGCAGATCAAAGACGCTGAAGGAAGAGTATTATGGAGGGATATGGACATAAGAAACAGATGGAAAATATACTTTGAAGGACTTTTGAATGAGGAAAATGCAAGGACCCACAGAGAAGATGGGCAACCTTCTGAAGGGATGGTGCAGAACATCAGTAGAGTGGAAGTGACGGATGCCATGAAGAGGACGAGGAATGGAAAATCGGTGGGCCCCAACAGAATTCCAGTGGAGGCATGGAAGGCACTGGGGGAAGAGGGAATTGACTTGCTGTGGGACCTGTTCATGAAAGTTTGCCAACAGGAAAACATACCCAAGGAATGGAGGGAGAGTACTCTTGTCCCCATCTACAAGGGTAAAGGGGATGCACAAGACTAAAAATTACAGAGGAATAAAGTTGATGACCCACACAATGAAAATCCTAGAAAGGGTTCTTGATGGAAGATTGAGGAAGGAAGTGGAGATTGCAAAGGAACAATTTGGCTTCATGGCTGTTAGATCAACAACAGATGCTATCTTTGGGTTACAGCAGATGATGGAAAAGTATCGAGAGAAACAAAGGGAGCTACATCTGGCATTTATTGATCTGGAGAAAGCATGCGATAGAGTGCCACGACAAGAAGTCTGGAGGTGTTTGAGGGAGAAGAAGGTTCCTGAGAAATATGTCAGGTTGGTGCGGGAAATGTACAGAAATGTGAAGACAAGTGTTTCGGACCTGTCTGGGACAGACAAAGTTTTCAAGTAACAATTGGCTTGCATCAAGGGTCAGCATTAAGTCTTTTTTTTTTGTTTAATATTGTGATGGAGGTGGTAACATAGGTGGTGAGAGAAGATGCGCCTTGGACAATGTTGTATGCAGATGACATCTTGCTGTGTGCATATTCAAGAGAAGAAGCGGGAACTAAACTGGAACGGTGGAGAAAAGTACTGGAAGAGAGAGAGAGGTATGAGACTGAGCAGAAGTAAGACAGAGTGTATGTGTTGCACAATGGGTGGCGGAGAGGAGACAGATCTTGAGCTGAAAGGAAATGTCATCAAGACGCTTAGATACTTAAGTTCAACAGTGGAAGAAGATGGAGGAGCTGAGAAGGAAGTGGGATGCAGGATACAAGCGGGAGATGGCTGGAGTGTTATGCGATAAGAGGGTGCCGATCAATCTGAAAGGCAAAATCTATAGGACAGTAGTGAGGCCAGCTCTGACATATGGTATAGAAACTGTAGCCCTGAGGAAACATAATATCAGCAGGATGGAAGTAGCAGAGATGAGAATGCTTAGGTGGATGTGCGGTGTGACCAGAAAGGAAAGGATCGTCTGAGAAATGACTGTCAGGGGAACACTGAAAGTTACGAACTTAGGAGCGAAAATACAGGCGGCAAGGTTGAGATGATTTGGTCCTGTGATGAGGAGGGAGGACGAATATGTGGGAAGAAGGGTCATGCAGATGGATGTGCAAGGAAGGCGGAAGCGTGGGCGGCCAAAGAAGAGATGGAGGGAGCTGGTAGAAGAGGACTTGAGGATGAAGAACTTGGATGTGGTGACAGTCCAATACAGGAAGTTGTGGAGGAGACTCGTTATCAACAGTGACCCCACTTAAGTGGCAAAAGCAGAAAAAGATTATTTTCAAATAAAGTATAACCCGGCTACTGACTGACACCATAGGATTAGGTGGAAATATACTGCAGGTAACTGTACAAAGGAAATATTTAACGAATGAACATTATCACAAATCCCGAAAGTAAATTATTTTCCGCTCTGAATTCCTACACGTTTTGTTTTTTTCCCATCGAATATTTCGCACAGTTCTTCTTAAATATCTTTTCATGACTGAGAATTAATCGCGTTAATACGCTTCCTCAGGACGCGTATGTTCGGCTTCAATACGTTAGGACAGTTCCATATTGAGTTGATGAGGTCACAATCTACTCGCATCATTTGGCTCGTTCACGTCCATAATGGCTTTGATTTGAATGGATTATCACCAGACTGCTGATGTAATTAGCTATACTGCAAAGTGACAGGATTACCTCCTTGTCTTCCAAGTAATATCGTTCAGTAAATATTTAGAAAGATGCGAATTTTGACTACTTGTTTCGATTTATATGTAAAGCCCATTAAGTATAAACACCTTCTTTGAATGTCGTTTACTTGAGACCTAAACAATAATAAATGTCCACTGATAGTACAGATTATAAGCCTATTTGTTACAAATGTCTTGCCACAGTTTCTCGAGATATCCACGGACGTGTGCTTGAATAAATCCAACATGCCGTATTGCGTCGATTACGTTTTGCTGTTATAATCAAGAATCTGTCTTCGTGCTCCATGGTAGAGCGAAAGCGACCTCTTAGCAAACATCTAGAACACATTCCATTCGTTTGAAACGCTGCCCAGAGTTAGATACAAGGCTGTGAGATTCCAAACTCTCTAGGGAGATTAGTATTTTTCTGGCCTTCTTTAAGCTTTCCAATAATTCTTCCCAACGTAATCACCTACAGTCCCAGATGATATCTTTGAGACATTATAAATATCCAAGTTTGCAACTTAATTCCTTCACGAAAAGAGCTTCCTTCAAACACAATTCGTTCAGCGCAGCCTTTAGTGATCCCTTTGAGCGCGATTCGAAAATTTGAATGTGTAACTCGCTTTCTACTCGAAATCGTCAGTTATACAAATTTCGAGAAGCGGATTCGTTAGGATTGGCGGTTGTAAGATTAAATAACAGTGTTCGTCCTTAGGTTTCCGACACCAGCGTATAGCAAAGTAACAAAGTCATGTTTGCTTTTAGAGTTTAAAAACTTTGAAAAGTAATCAAACTGAAATAAAAAAAAATTCCACTTACAAAAGAACCAACAACATACGTGTGTGTGTGGGGGGGGGGGTTGGAAACAAGTAATGATCTTGAAATGTTTAGGAACAACTCAGAAAAAGTATAACACAGAATAAGGAAAAGAGGCAATAAAATATTAAAATTTATGTATATGGAAAAAATAAAAATCTAATAAACGAATTATTCATGTGAAACAAGAATAGAAACATCAGAATATGACTGATAAATGCGTGCGAAATAAAAACATTAAGAAACAGGTAATGAAACAAAACAGAAAAATATGGTAGATTTATGAAGAACGTCTTTTACAACCCAAAAATGCACGACTAAATAAGTTCAAGGTGAAATTAATATAAACAGGATGGATTCATAAGCGAATTATTAAATTAGCAAGAAATTGGAGACCAAATACAAAAAAGAAAGAAGGGCGATGTCTGTTTAGTTCAAAGTATTGCAAGCGCAATAAGCTTAAGCTGAAAGAACGAACATAACAGAGCTTACAAGAATTCAACAACCTAGTCTTGGTATTGAACTACTTAGACAACGAACACTACTTGTATATCGACCTTTTAAAGTGATATTAAGAATTTCATTGTATTGCCTGACAGATGTCTCGAAATGTAGGCAAAAACTCTCTGCGTAGAATATCATCAAGAAAGTAGCATTTCGTACAAGTTAATTGTCTTCCGAATATAAACCGTAAGCCTAGAATTTTTAGTGGAAATTGAGATCGATTTCACGTTCTCTACTAAAAGCATCAATGAACATCCGCAACGTGAAATTTTATGGCGTTGAAAGGGTGTTTCGATGGAACCCACAGTGTTACATTGCTAGAGAAACCCTGAAGTCTAATTCGCGAAGGAAGATTTGCGATCCGTTCTGACGCTTCATTTCCAAAGGAAAGCATTTGGCTACAAACCAGGTGATATTTATTCTCTTTTTTTTAATGGGTTTCAAAGCAAAACGAAACTTTTTAAGGGGTTATTCAGTGATGAAAGCATAGTAATCAAAGTTATTTTCACAGCGATAGTAGGAGTGACAGAAGTTTTCACATCAAAAACCTTAAAAGCAACCGCGGAGTATAAAGTGGAGCCTACTGGATACCGAATAAAGTTTCGCTATGGATATTTGAGAATGTCTTCAGATGGTAGATGAATTTCACTCCAGCTATAAACAGTGGAGTGAAAAAGCACTGTATTTATTGTCTAACTTAGGGCTTAGGATTATCATTATCTAAAACTCGAAGCGTACTAAAGTGCGATCAGCCTACGATCATTCGTATGAGAACTTGTCATTCTAAAAAGCATTACTGTTGCGCCCTTCAACTGGATTTACATAAGTTCTTTAATGAGAAACTGCTTAAAGATTGGATATGTTGGAATTGAAATAAAAATTAGAGCAAGAAAACGGTTTCATTTTTTTGAAACAAACATTTATATAAAAAAGGAATAATTTGCTTGGGAGTATGAAAAACACCCAAATTGGGCACTAACTTAATGAACTACGAAGGAGTTCCAGACAAAGGACCCCCCAAATCTTCTCATCTCGTAAAACCTGTACCATTTTAGTGGGTAGAATGATTCAAAATGATATTAGCAACTCAGAACTCTATTTGGGCTCATCTCGTCGTCCGAAAATGTCAACCGAAAAGAATTTCGTGGCCCGAGAATAACTGATTCTTCCCCCACCTCATAATCGGATGCAATTCAAGTGTTCTAAAACGTCGAGGTCCTGCAATTAAAGAATTCGTATTTCAGTGAACAAACTCACCAAAACTCTTCAACTTGGCTCTTGTTAAACGCCAACATTCATAGTGAAATGTCAGTAAATTAAGAATAAATATTAATACGTTTAATATGCAGTCCTCTTATTTCGTAATGTAGTTGAGCCCTCTCAACCTGGAAGTATAGAGCTACTACCAAGTTCAATATTGAGATAAAGCCAAATAAACAATCCATATGAACTAATAAAAACTTCTGACTTGACTTCAATTAAATATTTAAGCATTCGTCTCCTTTTAGTCAATGTGGGCTTGTGACCCGATGTATGACTTCTCGATTTGTCTCGGTCTTCTGTCGTTCTAAATAAATCCTACAGTCTTAGTCTAATAAGAGCATGAATTTGAAGTAGCCATCTCCCATGAACCTCTTCTAGCATATTTTCTTGCTTGAGTTATTTTTTTAATGTTTTTCTCTCGCGCTCTTGTGGGATGTGTCCAAAATCTCTGAGGATTCTTATCTCCATCATGCTTCAGATTATCTCTGATACTCTTTAGTTCTTTTTTTTCTGTTCAAGGGAAATCGAAGCTTCCTTCTGCAGGTCGTCCACATTTCAAAAGCATTGATTTTCTTCATAATTGCTTTGTTTAGTGTCCCTGATTCTGAGAGTTATAAAAACCACAGAGAAGACCAAAGACCTGACCATTCTGATCTTTGTATTGATAGCTATTTTTCTATTCATCCAAATCTTGGTGAGATGAGTCATTGCAGATCTTCCTATTGTAATCAGTGGTCTTACTTTCTCCGTATGACTCACATTGGCAGAGAGCAGCGAGTCCGGAGAGATCAACTTTATCTATGGTTGTAAGTAGTCTTGAAGCATTTCCATTATGATTCTTATCATGGATCAATCATCAGCTTCGTTTACGGATGTTCTTGAGTCAATATCGTAAATTATGACTTTTCTTCCATGGAGTTCATTCATGTCCTTGTAATTTTCTGTTGTTAGCACTATGTCATGAGCATATCTTAAGTTATTGATTCTTAAGCCGCCTATCAATATACATGTATATATTCCAATCATCCGGCGATCTGTTTGCGAGTTCCTTACTATAGAGATTGAAGTGTCCAGGAAATGGTGTACAACCTTGCTTTACTCATTTTTGTACCTGGAATCAATCTGATAACGTGTTATTAATTCTTATGGCTGTTCATTTATTGTTGCAATGTTGACTTATTGGCTGGATAACATGTTGGAAAAGTCGGACTTAGACATTTCCCATACCAATTTCTAGTTCATGCAGTCGGAGGTTCTGGTGAAGTCAAAGCATAAGTAAGCAAGGATACTGAATTCTCTTGAATTATCAATAAGGTGTCTGAGATTTGAGATCTCGTACCTCTTCCTTCACTAATCCAGCCTGTTCTTTCTTTGATAACATACATAACATGATTTTACTTGTGTTTGAGATTAATGCTAATGTTCTATAGTTTCATAGTTCTTAGTGATTCCTTCATGAATCACTAAGAACTATGAAATACAGATAGTCTTCACTCAGCCGTCCAATGGCCAAACGCCAGTAACCTAAATCTAGTTGCATAATTTCAAATTCTTTCAACCCCTACTCTGCCCATATTCTTTATTATCTCCGTATATATTCCATCACTTCCTGCTACTTTTCCAGTTTTCACATTTCTGACAGCTACTTCCACTTCCTTTCCGAGATTTATTTTCCCATGCCTCTATCAAACGCTCATTATCTAATATATCCGAGTTTTTCTAAAATATCCTCATAACATTCTTCACATCTTTCTAAAGTGTTTTTTTTTTTCAGCAAAATGAATGTACCCATATTTATCATCTGTCTTGTAGTTGTTTGCCTTGAAACTATTAGAGTGCTTTCAAAAAAGAAATTTTGTTTCGTTACTACGAGACTCTTCTCACTTATTTTATTGATGCACGTTTCTTTATTTTCCTTAAAAGTTTGCTTTACTGATTTATTTGTAATAATTTCTATTGCTTTGATTTATCATTCCCCTAGATTTAGCTTCTTTCCTGTGGTTGACCAGATCAAGTGTTTCTCATGAAAGAGCTATTAATTTTCTTTCTACTTACTTTTGGGATATAATTTCCTGTTTCAGTTAGAATAATTTAGCTAAGATCGGTTTAGTTATATCAAAATCCAAAAGGCTTCCAAACTTTTGACACAATTTAATTGTTTATTTCTCTGATCCACTTTTCACAAAATGGTCTTGAGATTCTATGAAAACCCTTTCTTTAAAAGGCAGGAATAAATTTTTAAATGAGGAAAGTGCAAGTGTCGAAGAATGAAAAATTATTAGTAACACTTCTTATTGTTGGGGGGGGGGGGGGAATTTCTTTAATATATATTGTTCTCGAATTTATGATGATGCACAATAAAATGATTATATGTTTTGTACAAAACCAAAGTGCCATGTTCACGGTGCAAAATGGTAAGACATTTATGTGTTAAATTATTTTTGCATGATATTTAGCTTGAAGCAAAAAAACTCGTGCTCCACATACAAACTTCCTCACACTGCAACTAAAACAGGTGAAGAGCACAGAGACGGGACAGTTTCGCGAAGAGTATCTGATTTGACTAGTGGTGAAAGATCAAGGCCAGTCTCGTTCCGAATGGGCTCTCAATCGATACAGAGAAGCTGTCGAAGCCCAGCTCCCAAACTGTTACTTTGCAAAACCATGTCTACTTTGCAAGCTGGCGCCAGAACAAGTTCGAAACTGAAAGAAAACTATCAATAAAGAATAACGTTGCAAGAAGGGAGTTGCTCGCAATCTACTGTGCAAACCATCTCACACTTGTAATGAAATGCACCAGTCCATTGACAGAATCAATGGATAAACAGTTTGTCAGATGAAACAGGCGAAAAGTGCGTCAGCTGTTTTACAGCAAAAGTGCCAATTATAGGCTATGCATCGTTCAAATCCCCATTAGACATGGATATTTGCGAATATCATGGGGGAAGATGAATTCATGGATATTTAATATGATTGGATATGCGTATCTGTGGCCCAAATTGGCGTAAAAAAGTTTTTTTTAATCTTCATGAGCAACAACTTAATGAGGATTAAACGTGCAGTAGAATAGTGCAGCACAGTGAGAAATACGTATAACAGATAAACTTCGAGCTTGTACAACAGCTATTCTACTGTTATGGTAGAATATGCCCGACTACAAAAGTGAGTAAAAGTATTCTGTAGGAAGTATTTGAACTCCAGTTCTATCAGCATAATTATACTTACTTTCATTTCACTTTTAGGAATAAACAGACTAAATAAATAAAAGTACTTTCTTCACCAAATGCATTTATTAAAAAATTTTCAGAGTGTAAATTTCAAGTATGGAAATCCATGCTTGAAATTTACTTGGAAGGTTAAGTCATCTTAAATGAAGTACTTTCTCGATTAACTGACGTATACAGAAAGCGGATCTGGATAGATAACCGAGCTCAATTAATAGGGGTACACAATCCAATCATGAATGGAAATGCTAGAATGTACTCCTATCTATATGTATATCCATGATAATGATTTAATAAGTAGAATAATCAGCAAACCATAACAATCCCTTCCGCATTTCCCACACGATCTTCGAGTCACCCCCTCCCCCAATTAACACTTCCACAGCATCGTTTCAAGACAAGCTACAAGAGAATATACCGTAAATGACGATTGTCGATACGAGTACATCGATAGATAGTGCGCTTAAAAAAGATGATGGTTCCTCTCTCTCTTTCAGTTTTTTTTTTATTTTTTTGGCTCAGTCCACGGAAAGCTGGCCTAAAAGCTTACTACTGATCAATAAATGAATCGAGAAGTGATACACTCCAGATGCAGTAAGAGACTGATCGGTTTCAGCTTATCGTTGTGGGAAAAGGAAATTCAAATACGCGTAATATGCATGCCGTTATCAGGTTATTTAGCATACACTCTTCAAGAAAAGTCTAGACGAAGACAGTAAAATAAGAGGTTTATCTGAAATTAAAAAAAGAGTACATTTTTTTAATTTCATTTTCAGAGTGGAAAGCAGTTCGGTAGCTCCATCAAATGCGTTCCGTGTGCTCCTTTTATCTTGAAAGAGCCCGTTTGGAATTTCTACTACTATGTATGTCCTGGCACTTAAACGCTAAAGATGAGCCAGCGGTCTCACACAAAGGGAGGAAGTATCAAGCGCAACCCCTGGAGAACCATAATTGAAAACTCGCATTTAACTCTCCGCACACATTACGTGCTAATTGCTGCTCGGTGCACTTCTGAATAATCCAAATGGAAACCTTTTTTCTTAGTAACAATAAATCCGAATGGGGAAGGAGCGAATGAGTGGTCTTGAAAGCATCTCTCCAAAAGAAAAAGTCCCGTATTCATCGATAATTTATTAAACAAACCATATCACTTGGCCAATCAGGCAGGCAAACATCCCAAGCTCGATGAATGTGGTCTCTCAGAACTTCAAAATAAGTTTTCAAATCCAACTCTGGACGTGAATATTTATGAAAGGCATTAAACTGCAAGCGACTGTCGCCATCTTGTGCGTGAACATATTTCCATGAAGTAGGTGGGAGTAAACCGCTTTTGAAAATTCAACCGATGAACTGATTTAATATTTGTCTGTACTAAATAGGAACTATGCACCTTCCCCCATGGCCATGCACGGAACGGAAATGCGATTTCTTCGTCGAATTCACGTGAATATAAAGAAATCCCCCCCCCCCCCAAAAAAAGAACTGTTACTAATAATTTTCCATTCTACTATTTTCATTCTTCGACGTAACCCGCGTGAGATTCACCACAACCAAAAGTAATAATGTCCTGGCGTATGTGTATTGATACCCGTGACAGGTCATGTCGTCACACTTGTTCCAGTGAACCATAACTTAACTTGTCGCTATTTGAAAGGAGCCATATAACATGACTCCCTCGACACTGAATGATACGCTGATGATTTCCACAACTGAAACACGATTCTTTCTCTACCTTATAAATGGAAAGTGTTGAAACCGAGGCTTACTCGATTCTTTTCCAGCTCCGCTGATTCTATTCGTAACCAGCGGAGCTGGGAAAAAAATATCGGATTTAGTTTACTATTTCCAAAAAACACTGAAAAAAAAAGAAAAAAAGGAGTTCTCAGTGCTCTGTTATTTCAATTATTAGTGAAAATTGATACAAAAAAAAAAAAACTACCGTTGCCTGAAATTACGGATGCTAAGAGCGCTTCGTCCAAAAATAACGGCGTAAATGCTAAAAATAGGAGAAAAGCTGCGTCAGTAAACAGCCAAATTGACCTTCTGCTAACCATTAGCAGTAATGGGAGCATCATTCGTTGTGGCCTAAATATAGAAAGATCCCGAGATGCATTCGAGGATATTTATGAAAGGAAATCGAGCAGCCGTAAAAGGTGTGCATATTCCTCAAAGTTCTCAAACGCACAACCTTGCGCACGGGCGATTAGCTTATTCCACTGCCATGAAAATTCCGAGAAAATATTTCATTGTATAATTCATCGAAACGCTTTCTTGCAAAATATTGTTTTGACTGCTTTTAAATTGCATAACACAACCAGAGACTCTGATAACAGCAGTGGGCTGGCCTCAAGATTTTTAGTAACAATTTTATCCGTTTTAAATAAAATTTTGCAATATGTACGACATACCACCATTGTCGAAGAGATCAAGAGAAGCAACCAGCAAAAATCAGTGTTTAATGAACTTGAAATTCCCACTCTTCACACATTGACTGCTAAACTAATTAGTTTTGCATTTTAGTCTTTTAACGAACTGTACTATTTATATGTTCCTTAAAAATAAATTCTTGAAGCGATACAGATTTACCAAAAATAAATACTTTCTCAGTATACGTCATAAACATTTCAACTTCAGCGTGTATTATTAAAACAACACATGAAACTAGTTGCATATTTGGAGACGCATCTCTGTGTATGTAAATGACAACACAACCTTACTATGTTGATTCTACACCCTTTGTAAGAAGGTACCGCGCCTTCCTCTCAAATGTTAAAGAATGGGAGAAAACGAGGAGGGAAACATTAAAGATGTGATGAACAATTAACGCCTGTCTCTGACAAGTTGAATGCCAGAACTGTGTTTAAAAAGAACGACTGACCTGGATTCGGAAGCTACTGCCACCTTCGTAAAGCTAAACCAAACCAATTTGTCTCTTGAAAAAAAAAAAAAAAAAAGACAAACTATGCTTACAGAGTATCGAAATTAGTCCGTGTTATCTTATGTTCTTTTTACAGAAATCGAAATATTTCAGTGTTGAGTGAAATTATTCCTTTTCTTTCTTCATCTCATAATTAACACAAAGGTCGTAGAGTAGACATTAGGAAATATTCTTCACAGAAACTTACTCAGTTCTCGATTGAGGAAGTTTATTCTAGATTTGGTCGTTTTTCTAATTCCTAGAATAAGTCGTTCAAGAACTTGCACTGATACACCATTTGATCTGCTGATATGACCAAGCCGCGCAAGTTGTTTCTTTCGAATCTTAGTTATGACGTTATTACTTGGACCGGCGAAAGAACCGATTCTTTGTCTTAGTTCAAAATTTGCCAGCAAAGGTTGGTCGATTGGTACTAATAGCGCACGAAAAAAGTTAAGCAAGTTTGATCGCGGTTAGTAGTTGGAAGGAAGCAATCGTTCGATGCTGTTAGCACACTCTCCCTCGGTGAGTCTTTGGACTCCCTGGAGGAGTCACATAATAATAATCAGGGTTTTGTTTCTTTAGAAGTGATCTACAGTACCTCATTCCGAATGTTAGCAACCTCTTTACATATATATAATAAGGCATAATCTGTAATTTTAAGCTTATCTGCGAACAGTGGTTTTAGTTTTAGGAGTGCTGTTGTTGCTTTTACAATTTTTGTTCTTATATCCTGTCTTCTTTATTAAAAGATATTTAAACTGCTCGACTTCTTCCATGGGTGCATCCTCAAGTTGGATGTTTCCAGTTTCTGCTACAGCACTTCCTTCTTGGAAGGAGCACAGATATTTCTCGTTGTTTTCAATTTTGGGGTACTTATGTTGCCACATTTTTCAGAGTATACAAGATAATTTCGTGCTTATTTCCAAATCTGACTTGTTTTCTGCTAGAAGATATTCCCTAATAAAATGGGATATGTTTGCATAATTATCAGGACTAACAGATCGAATAAGAGACTTGTTTATAGTACAATCCAACATGATGCAACAGCGAATTTTGGTTTCTGCTAAACAATATACAGAAGCACATTAAAATATTTTAAAAAAAATGTTATGGTGGGTGATAGAGATTTGAATACATACGAAGGACGACAGTACATTGAATAACCACCTAAAGAGGGGGTGTTTTTAATATGCATAGATGACAATACGAGATCGCTGACCAATTTAGCAAGATTTGTGGCGATTAATGTAGAGAACTCTATTTTTGTTTAACAGTTTATTCACATCACGTATACAAGATATACATATTATACTATTCAACTTGTATAATTCAATGTACAATATTTCACAATACAATTCAATGTACAGTACAGTATTATAGAATAAAAATTCAAGTATTGCTATCATATTCTGTTGGTACTAACACGTATTATTGGCTATTATTTTATTATAGTTAATAATAAAGCTCTCTCATATGCAAGTCGAGTATAATATATTTCGAATGGTTTCGTAGTTTATAATAAGTTACTGGTTTTAGTGATAATATAAGTTAGTTTATACATTTATGTGTAACCAAGGGCAGTAGCCATACTGGTTACTGGAGAAGTAATTAGCTCAAAAACAGTCCCTGAGTCTAGGGACCACATCTATGAGGGCTACCTTACCGGTTATAATGATGTACATGTTAATATATTAATACCTAATTGAATTAACTAATTAGTATATCAATACCTTAATTGTTTATTAGATATATGAGTTATAATGATCTCATACTATACGTTTAAAGTAAATGTCAACTACTATAAACCAGTCGAATCTCTTCAGTTACCAGCGAAGACTAGAACTGGTTATAACAGGTTTGAGAAATATAGAAAAAAACAAAAAAACTGAATTAGTTTTCGATGGTCTGATAAATGCAATTCAGTTTATTTACAAGAAATTTATCAAAACGGATTAAACACGCAGACAGCAGATACAAATATAACAACTGCAGAAAACTTCATAAGTAGTGGGTTACTGGTGAATTAAAAAGTCAAAAAAATAAATAAGCACTGAAAGAATATCTTCGATTCCTCAAAATTCTATTGATATCAAATTTCGCTAAACGAATAAAGAAAAGATGAGCTTAGGAAAAGATTATATCCTAATAAAATTTACTTTTGTAAAAGAGAAAAGTTTTAAAAAATAGTAAATATAAAACTGGTTGCAGTTGAGCAAACATGTGCGTTCCCAATGGACAGTGACATCGTCGCAGAATTTACCGACATGAATAAACCACTTCGCTGAATATGGTTATTTCGATCTCACAAACAGGAAGCATTCTTTGCTTAAGAGTTTAGTGGCTCAAGGACAGCTAAGGTCACGCCACTGTACCAGTAGAGATCATAGTAGTGCACAAGGTAATAATTACTTAATAAATAAAGGAAATAAAAAAAAAGTTATAAAAGTGAATATATAAAAAATTAACAAGGTATACAAACAAACAAGTTAAAAACAAATGAAAAAAAAAAGTTCGGACAGGAAAAAAAAATCAGGCATTTACTAAAACCCTGTATAAAAGAATTATACTGTGTAAATAAAAACAATATGCACAAGATTTATATACAGTGATAAATACTGATGTAAAATTACTAATTATATGATGAAGAGCCAAAGGCTTCAATTCGGCGACATGAACTTATTTAAGTTAAGGGAATTATATCCCATATTGTTTCTTAGTCGAATAAGAAACTCAGAGTTTCATGCCGAATATAGAAACTATATAAAGTTCGGCAATTCCAAGCGTAAGCAAATACCTAGATAGAGCAGCACCTGATCCCTTAGGTAGTGCAAGCTGAGGCAACTCATAGAAAGGGTGGAGAAGGCTCCGATCACTATTCTTGATATTTACCTATAATGTGAAACTTAGCGCCTAAGAGCTGTATTATTGTTCAACATTATGAGAGAAGGTCACTACCCAGGCCTTAGATACTCTGTCACTTAGATAAAAATAATCGATTTCTAATACCCCACTTTGAACTGTAGTTACTCTTAAAGCAGAGCGAACTTTGGTTCTAATATTTCTCGAAATAAGTCAGTGACACTTTACATGTATTAAGAGTGAGGTAAGCGTCAAAACTACATTCAAGAATTAAAACCATTTCCACTAATTCGAAGCTAGTTGCAGCCAACATCCTACTTCTCAGAACTTTGCTTACTCTTAACGTAGATGTTGTTATCTTTATGAGAACACCTCTTTAACGAAGTACTAAAACATACAGTAAAACCTCAAAACGTAAGCCGCGATTTTACCTCACAAGGATTCTGCATGCAGTGAATTCAGATGTTTTAGCAGAAATTCGAAACGTGTCATCCATATTTGTTGAAACACTGAAAACGCCAAGAAATACAATCGGATGTTTGAGGTGTCGAACAATGAGTGCGAGCCAATTGCTAACAAGTAGGAGTCCTGTTTTGTTATTTGGTGCGTAATTCCGCTCAAAAGGAGACAGAATTAAAGCGTGTAAGTCAAAAGGTATTTATTGAGTATAAACTAAAGTGATCGCAGGCAGCCTCGTGATCAGGCGAAGTCTTGATGCAGGTAAGAGCAGCCTTGAACTGCTACCATAGCAACAGCGATTTCTACGGGATAGGCGGAGCCGCAGGTGAATCCTTGTTCACGTACAGCTTTGTGACACACGAAAGTCTAATGAAGAGAAATAAAAGTAAGGGCGGCATTTTGGATGCCGCGATTGATTTGTCTCCCTCTCAGCATTTCGCTTTGGGAATATCACTTTTAACCCCCCCCCTCCCCGAAAATTTTGTAGTAAAGTCTTGAGCAAGTCCAAATAAGAAAGGGGAAAAAAAAAAAAACTTCGGAAACATTCCGCCGCATCATCAAATGCCTGAAGCAGCATTAAATATTTGGTGCGTGCGCATGCACAAAGGAAATCGATTCCGTACCTCAGGAGGTCTTCGCCGCTAAATCCCAACCTCAAGCTTACGCAAGGTAGAATGGAGAACGATTTAATCCTTTATTGGCGCAAGGCAGCATTACTCTGCAATTGTGGTTAATTTTACCTTGACCCGGTTCCAACGCAATCGATTACAGCCACTGGAATCATTCGGCTTACAAGCCGAAAAGAAATCGGGCAACAGCAAGCGTTTAAACCCCCATGTCAGTGGGATGAAACTCCCGTTGTATTTTTGGAGCTCATTAATTATTTAGCTGATGTGATTAATGCAGCTCCTCCCCTCCATACACACTTTTCAGTAATGGTTGCCCTTGTGGCGATTGGAAGGTTCAAAGTTCGTCGCTTTGAACCTTCCTAAGGCGTAAGCAAAATAGTGCCGTTGATTCATTTTACATGCACCAAAGAATGTTTGAGAACAGAAGCCGCCATTTATTCATTAAAACATTAAACTGTAAATTCAGCAGTTACATTGGATGGATCCACAGGAAGAAATCTTGTTCGTTTTTGTAACCCTTCCATTTTTATCCACTTAAGATTCGGAGAAGCATTCTTTCAACTTAAAACTCTGGACTATTTGAATGCATTTGTGGAGATGTGCGTTCTGAACCCAAATACGTCCGAATCGCTCATTCTGATATGCACGGATTGCAAATGTTTCAAACGCATTCCCCTGATCTGCAACTCTCCACACAATAACAACTTACACGCGGACTAAATTCCGCACCATCTGACACAATGCAATGGAAAATAAGTCTTCATGATCAAAGAAGAGAGAAATTTCTTAAAAATAATCCCAAGCATTATAACATTTTTGGTTCAATAGAGCTGATGACTTAATTCTAATCAAGAAGTTCTAAGAAGCTACAAGATATAGGAAGACTAGAAATCGTTCCAATGAAAAAAGTCTTTCTTGCTTTCGTCTTATGTCGACGTGAAAAACTAATATGCGAAGTTTCGGGCTAGAATGTAGTATTTGGCGAAACGATGGATCGTTGCGAACATTTTTTTTTTTTTTTTTGTGTGTGTGTGGGGGGGTCATGTTTGTGATATGAATATTAGAAAGAGATGAAACGGTAGAAAGAAAACGTTAAAGAAAAAAAAAAGAAGCGAAAATTAGCTTCAGGCTCGCGGATCGGTTAAGGGAACAGACTACGAAAAACTCATCGTCTTTTCCAAGCTACTTTAGGTCACAAATAAGAGAAAGAATAGTGTCATCCCGAGTGGAGAAATTTTTCTCCCACCTTGATATCCACAGTGGGATTTGCACTCAAACCTGTTGCATAGAAAACGTTCCCCGATTGACTAAACTAACCTGTCCAAGAATTAAAAATAAATACTTAGTTTAGCAAAATGTACTGCAAACTGCCTTTAATTTGAGAGCAATTCTGATTAAAATTCCTTGACGAGAAACAGACTAAAATTAACCGATCAGCGAATGTTCCAATTAATCTTTTGGAGAAAAGAAATGAAGGAAAAAAAAAAAACGTGTGTCAGGTGCAACTGCGGCCATCACCCAGGAAGAAATCCCATCGGGTAGGTGAGCTGCACAAAGGTGACAACGTGTTTTATGTTGCGCACTTCGTCCGTGATCGCTTCTAACAGCGTCTACCGAAAGTAGGTCACCGCAGCAGCAGCATCGAGCGACAAGTGGCGAATGCAAGCAGCGCGATTTATAACTTGGCCTCAAAACCCAGACAACCCCTTTTCCTCCCCACCCCTCAAAACGAACAGCTGCAGAATGGAAAGCATAGAAATGAAGGAGCGATGAGAAAATGGAGAGATCTCCACTCACGCGCTTCGGAAATATTTCGAAAAAGAAAACGTGCAGACGATTCCGAAATTTGACGAAGATTCAGATTCTCGTTAGAAATTCAAATCAAATGGGAAACCGCTGATGGTAAAAACATTCACGACACGGATCGAAGGTCCAAAAAAATCTCATTTGCTCATCATGAACGAATAACGTCAACGGACTATTTGAAAATTAACGAGGACAATAAAAAAAAAAATTTCAGACGCTTAATATTTTATAAATATTTTCTCGTCGGTAACGTAAGAAAATTCGTCACACTGAGGACAGAACAGACGTTCTTTAACTCAGAATGAGTGGCCCAGTCATGAAAAGAACAGAACAGCACCACGTTTCGCTGCTGCGACTGCTCGTCCTCAAAGAGTTCCTTTCAATTCAAGGTGGAGGCCATTTTACTTCAGCGAAAGAAACCAACGACAACTCTGATGAACTGCTGAAGGATGTCCATAGCCGTTGCAACAGTGAACCAGTTTTCGTGAAAAAATAAAAAATAAAATAATGTTCTAAAAAAAAAGGTTTCGTGCATATGGAATGAGTAGCATTTAAGTGACTTATAAGTAAGCAAAACGTATGGTGGCATTTACATTTGGAGCGTGCGTTTGGTGGTCTTTTCTTGTGCAGTTAAGTAACACTCGAAGCTCGAGTTTCATCGGATGTCGCTTCTGGTAAGTCGGGTGCTTGTGGGAATATTATTACAGTGTAACGAACAGTAAAAAAACTGGTTGGTTGTTTATGAAATCAATCTTTTTTCCTAAAATGTTAAACATATCTTTAATGGTTTATCACAGGTGAGAACAATACGTATCCCAGTCAAAAGCGGACGTCCAATTGTACGTCATCCCATCCTCAATAAGGAGACGCCTCTTTCCGCATCAATACAAATCAATTCTTTGTACTCGTAACTCGGATTTCCAAAACGAATTCAAAGAACCGATGCAAGTAATGTGGCTGCAGTGACTAAACAATTGTTGAAAGGAGTCTAAAAGTAAAGTAGGTTATTAAAGAGAAGTGTAAGGTAGAAAGAGAATTCTTCTCTCATGTTCTTGCAATTGTAACAGGGATGAACTGCGATGCTCGCTATTTATAAATCTTCCGTTGTTGGAAGTATTTTTTGGCACAGCTGCTACTTTCCCTGGAATAAAACCAAGCTCATTATTTTAGACGCTGGATCGTAGTTCAAGATTAAATGGAATGACATTCATATATTGCAGACTGCAGCGATTTTGAGGAATTTATGAATATTCGTGGCACTGGATTAATTCGTCCCTGCATAGTCCATGTTCCTCTTCAACTTACGATGAACGAGAAATTTCAGTGAGTGAGAAATGGATCTCATGTAGTTGAAAAAAAAAAAAAAAAGGAAACCTTCCAAAACAATTATTACGATTGCTGCGCGTAATTCGCTCATCTCGCATCTCTTGATCGCACACTTTTAGAATATCTTCCCAAAAGGGAGGCAGTTAATAAGCACATCTGCTCTGACATGAACATGCAAATTCAGTTTTTGTTTCTGAGTTAGTGAAAATTTCCTGATCCTCTTTCCAGTATGATGTTAATGTTCAAAACTTCAAAAGGCTCCCTTTTTCTTCTCTGATCTAGCGGTTAGAGATGGCAAGACATTTGCTGGCTATAATTTAATACAAATTCCCACATACCAGGCCGACAGTTCTGATCAGAGTACAACATTCGACTCATCTCGCATGACGAGGGCACCCAACCTTGTGTTCTTATAGTACTAAGTGCAAGAACTCCTTAATAAATTTGGCATCCCTGACTTCCTCCATTTGAGGATATTACGGACTGTTGAGGAATTTGTGAATGTTCTTCATGGGACTGGCTTAAATAATTCGTCGCTGCATATCACACGTAACTCTTCAACTTAAATTTACGATGAACTAACGGGAAATTTCAGGAAGTAAGAAATGGATCTCATCCAGTTATATAAAATAAAATAAAGAAGATTTAAATAAAAAAAAAACTTCCGAAGCAGGAAAGCGGTTTCTGCAGTTCGCCGGCTACGAAACACAAGAACCAAACCGGAGAGTAAAGGGTCTTGAGTCTTCCCAAAAAGTCGACGAAGAATCTTACTGCTGCTAGCTCTGCTATGCCTTAGCTTGAAAAGTCCGATCATAAGAGCTTACTAGGGAAGCTATAAAGACCATGCTTGAATTGGAGTCAGGGAAATAACTCCATGTGAAGTTATGCGCACAACTCCCTCACCTCTGCTCCGCTGCATGTCTACACTGTGCAGGTTTCCTGCATTACCAACCATAAAGGATAACCAAATACCTGTAAATAAAAAAATTGCAACAAAAATAAGCAATATGCCCAATACGCCTAAAATAAAGCTTTATACATAAAAACTTTCTACATCCATTTCACTAACATCAATACAGACATTAACGATATATCAAACCACTTTATAAGTATCAAAACTAGAACATGCTATATCCGATTGAACTCCAACTGGTGTATTACACAATAGTTTACCTCAGCTGTTCCAACTCATTATGCATGATGTCTTCCATAAATAAGGGAAAAATATGTATCTTGTTAAATCAGGCATTTCTTACCAAAGGTTATTAAAGACGTAATCTTCGCTACACGATTGGCTCAATATTTTCTTTCTCACTTTGGAGTTTTCATTTGCTTCCTTTACCGCTCTCCTAATTCAGACAGCCATGCTGCCTGAGAAATGTACATAACTCGAATTGGTAACCTTTCTTTCACTTCACAGATCAAACCGGATGATCTAATACAAATTGTTAATTAACATCCATAATATTAGATAATCGTGATAAGGTTTCCTGCCCTCTTTTCAACTCTAACAATCCCCATGTTTCTCTTTCTACTGATGGATTTTTTTCCAGCCAATCTTAGAGCATTACAACAGTTCCAAATGGAATGACCTGTTGGATTTCTACACACGTCCGTCATCTGATTATCATTTCTGCTTTCTCGATTGTAAACTGCTGATATTATCAAATAACAGAAATAATCCTCATTGGAATGGAGAGACCTTCGTTTCTTATTCCTTCCTACGCTAGAGCCCGAGACATGTGTAAGAAAATAAAAAATAAATAAAATAAACGTTTCGTAAGGGCCAATGCCTTCTGTTCGACTGACAGACAATCTTATTAACGCTGTTGGGAGTAACTTCCACCATTATTTGTTTTCTGTTTCTACCTCTTTCACATTCTGGAGATAACATGGTGATATTACCCAAACAATAAAGCAGAGGACCTCATGGCATCGATATTTTCCCTCAAATTATTGTTTAGACGACAAAGGCATGTCCTCCCTTATTGCTACACAAACCACCCTCAACATGTCACCTTTGATCTTTCGCCAACAGCACATCAGAAAATCCTCACTAGTCTTCACATTAAGAAATCGCCTGATCTAGATGGGATTCCTCCAGTTGTGGTAAAACCTCGCGTTTAAGAATTAATGCTCCTCCTGCACACAGAGTTAGCACTAACACCATGGAACAGCCTCCATTTAGCTTGTCCGTAAAAAAAAGGAAGATAAAAATTAGCATTCAAGCTCTAGTCCCGATGCCTTCATCCCAATACTCTCGAAAGTAATGGAAAGTGCATCAACAATCAGTTTCTTCACCACCTGGAGGCTCATCGATTGAGTGATTATCAATATGATTCCGTCATTCTAGTTCTGCAGCGAACCCTCGCTAGACGTTCTCTAACTTCAAATTTTATCCACCGTCTGATCCTGTCAACTGACAGTTCTGTGCATTCCTATCTACAGGAATGAAGAATACTCTCATTTCACTTCATTCCAGGACTTTGTAGGACTGGAAGTTCAAGTTTCCAGATTTTCCCTGACCAATGTCTTAAACACTTATCGCTTCACCATTCTTCAGTGGGGTACCCAGGATGAATATATAAAAAGGTAATGTAGCGAATTTCAGTTCTATCGAAAGACAATCCAGTCTCATTGCTCGAAAAGATGTTACTCCTGGGTTTTGATAATGTTACGATTTTTATTCAAGGTCAATTTGTTATCCTCGGCAGATTTTCCATCTAAGTTATCCTAACATAAACTTATCGCATGCTTTGCCATCTCGGGCTCCAAAAATCTTCGTATTCTCTTTAGTTCAACACGCTATTTGTCTCTTGCTGAACTCAAACACTGTACTAATCACAAATCCGACCAACCTTAGATTATTGTTCTCACGTTTGGCATGGTGCACCTTAAACCGTCCGAAATGTTTGATTGTATACAGAAGAGAAATTCTCCTACGTGACTTCTCTCCTTCACTCACTTTCTCGCAGGCACGGTTTCTGTATTATGCCTTATACTTACTTTCATGGGCGTTGCTTCACCAGACACCTTTCTCTAATCATAAGAACACGACAGTCCCTCATCCACATACAGTTCGACTCCAAACCTACCACATTATCTTTCTTCCTTTCATCTACCTCAGGTTTTGGAACAACCTTGTTTCATAGCCTTTTCCCCAACGAATATAACCTTCAGCTTTTCAAGAAAGCTTCATAGATTCTTTCTTGCTCATTAACGACGTGACTATACAAATCAATGTTATCGGTCTTGAAACCGCTTGTTTGTGTGGTTCTTAATGGTCCTTTTCTTCGGAAGCAAAAGGATAATTATCTATTGGTAATCTGTTGTCAGATAAGCAAAGATTTGTTTGTTTACATTCCGAAAGTAATGGACGGCTTAAGAGATTATTTTTCATAACCAAGACTCAAACTCTTATGCCTTTCGAAATAGGTTTTGTTTATGAGTTTCGTGTTTAAAAGTTATTTTTCGAGAATGAAATCTCAGTAATTGGTAGTGAAGATTTTAATATCTTTGTGCCTTTATTTTCAACCAAATCGGCTTTTCCTTGACAAAGAAACAATTTTATACACTTATATGATAGCAGTTTGTCATTATTAACAGAGACCCCACTTAAGTGAGGCAAGCTGCAGAAAAAGATACGATAGCAGTTTGTGTCTTGTTTTATTGTTTTCCATCCAATTCAGTTTCTATTGGGGGAGCGGGCTGAACTTCCACCTCTGCAAGAGATCAACTAACTTACTTTTACTTGAAAAGGGTTTTCGGAAAATAATGACTTTTGATTTATGTTCAAAACTTTTAGCTCTTCTTCTGGCCACAATGATTTGCGAACTAGTTCAAAATCGGTTCGTCTCCTTTGAGTTCTTTCAAAATCTGAACATGATGGAATCAGTCGGTTTTTCCCGAATCTAGTGGAAGTCTAAGAAAAACAATCCGCGAAGCAAAGTAGCATGAAAAATACGTAATGTAGGAATAGAGACCTCCACTTCCTGTGAATTTAATGCACTTTCTGGTAGCTGCATTTCATGTACAATAATTCACGGAATTCTGTTGGTGTATCGAGTTTCACATTTCATCTTCAAATCTGAAGTGAAAAAACAAAATTTAAAAAAATAAGTGAGCGCCACATTGACTGTACCACTCTGAGTTGGACAATGTTTAGAATTAACAGACATTTCGCAAAGCAATGAAATATTAAGGATAGGCCATCAACTGTGAAAGTCGCTACCCATCTTCTGCCATTGACTTTTCTGTTCGAAGATGCAGAACCAAAACATACAATCAGATGCTCTCCAACCTGGAAGAAGATTCACACTTAAGACAGAGATGCAGAAGCCAAAAAAGATAATTATTATTAATAACCCAGTTGTTAAAATTGTTAAGCCAAAATTATTAGAAATATAATTCAGTAGCATTCTTAACCGGAGCTTCTATTCCATTCACTTCAAAAGTATTTTTTATGGGCAAAATAAGAATTTGCCGTCATTTTCGTTCTTCAGCTTCGCTCGGAATGCATTAATTGGCAGCACTTTGGTTCATTAAGGGTGGCAATGTTGAGCATTAAATTTTAAAATCGACAAACTATTTTGTTTTCCGATTGACGAACTAACAGCGTTTAACACGCATTATTCGAATGCATATTTTGATCTCTTGATGAAGAGTCTTTGCATGTGGTAATTACTTTTACGAGTCTCAAATATTTTAACGTCTTTAATGCCACTAAGTTAATGCTGCTGTTCTTCGTTGTGTAATAATATGGGAATCCAGTGAAAAGATTCAGTAGAAACACTTGCGTTTCCTCTCTTGTTGGAGGAAATACCAACACAGATTTGAAGTGGTTTGCAGCCATGCTTTGACTGCAAACCTCTCCATATCGATAAGCAAGAGCAAAGACTTCAATTTCCATTCACACTTGCTTCTTACATGCACTGTTGGTGATATCATCGAGGACATGCTAATCAAACTGTAGAGGCCTAGACTCCCCCACCCCCATTATAGAATATAGCGGTAAAAATGATTCCGCAGGCGGGGCACTAGTCAGTGAAGGGAACCGAACCTGATAGTACGAGTCCGTTGTCTTCCACATCACCGAGTGCTAAGTTAAGCTGTTAATTATTCTGGCCAGTTCGTGACTGAAGGAAAACAGAAGACTGAGTTCCCTCTGCGCAGGCAGGAAGTTTGCGTGTCTGTCGCCTCCCATTCGATGCTATTCCTTCCCACATAATAAATTACAATCCTCAGTGAAACAAGTTCACTACGGATCATAAAAATTCGCCCTCAAAAAGTTCCGTATCCACTTCACCAACATTTGTGGCTTAAACAATAGCATAAAGAATGCGCAGCGCCCTCTATGGTCATCTAAATCTGAAATATTATTCTCGACTACACATTACAAAATTCCTTACGCCACACGGGCAGCACTTGTGCATTCATCACAAGACATTCCTTTTCATATTTTGCAAAACTAATTCTTCCCCACCTGTTTGTTCTGCTCAAAATTTCTTTACCACACTATCTTGTAGGATTCATCTGCTATCTCAATCGCTCTGTAAACTCCGATAACCAATCCGACCTCAACTATCTCCAATTTTCGCTGGATTTTCTGCAATAGAAATACCACAATAGTGGCATAATTCTTGTTGGGGACTTTACCGCCCACAACTCAAGTTAGCTTCCCTTCTCCAGTTCGAAACATGAAGAATACCGAGGTACCTGCCACCTGTGGCGCCAAACGGGAGGCCCTCGTGACTTCTACTCTTCCTTTCGGTGGTCAGAATAATGTTTCTTTTGTCCTTTGCAAAGACAGAGTAACAGAAATCAAACTCACAGGAATGAAAGCATTCGTCCCCATTCCAACAAAACTCTTGACTTTTATTCAAGCCTTGGTTTTCGAACAAGTGACGTCGCAGTACAAAGCATCAACATCCCGCACCAGAGGAAAGACCAAATCTCTACCTAATAAGAAATGCAGTAGCCAAAAGAGAAAAACATACAGGGAAAACAACAAAAATAGCAGTCACGCTCTTGAACAGAAACACATATCCCGAAAATCGACAAAGCCTTAATAGTAGACATACAGGAAAAACGAAACAAAGTTTCGTTTTCCTGTATATTTTCCTTCGTTTTCGACTTACTAGCATAACATTTCTGTTCCTATTCCTGCACTGATGAGTAAGGCAAAGTTCCTCCCACTTTACCAAGAATTGCTTACTCCATGCCATCCCTCATCTGCTGCCCGAAGAATCCTTAATATATTGGATAGAAATAAGTCATCCGGGTTTAATGGTATCTCACCTATTGTTTTGGAAGTAATGACTAGAGTAGAACGTGGGGTATGTATGATCTTTTACCTACAGTGGCTACAAGTATTCGTTTGAAAGTGCTTAGTATTCGGACAAAATTCAAACCTCCAAGGAGTAACAGTCCATCTAAAGAAATATCAGCACTTTAAAAGTTACACAGGAACAAAATAAAACATAATACTTGAAGTTATATCTTGGTCCCCTCCTCCAAAAAAATCTAAACCTCTATCATGCCAAATGACCCAGGATATATATCATATCACAAACAAAATTATTCCCATTTCCTCATCCAACAGCATAGACAGTCCCACCTACAACAAGGTGGGCAACTATTTATTCAAATCGCTTTTTCCCCTCACAGTCAACTCTCCCTTCTGTAAAGATTCTCTTCTCTTTAAAATCTAACCATTGCAGATTCTGATATCATGGTGAAACTTGACATTACTCCACTGTTTTCACCAATGTACCTTTGATAGAGACAATTGACCTCATTAAGCTACACATCCCGGTCATAATTCAAATCAGTCAATCACAATGTATTCGGGTTATTTCTTAAAGAAAGGAAAAATATACAAACAACTGTATGTGACTGCAATGGGAGTCCCATTCTCCCTCTCCCTACACACACACAAGCTAACTTGTATATGGAATATTTCGAAAACCAAACACTAAAGCAAAATACACATTTAAACCAATAGTTTTCCGGTGCTCTGTTAAGATGCACTAAATGTGTCCGATGTGCCTGTGACACGAGGCCAAATAGCAAACACATCATGAAAATAACACAAACTGTTGGTTTAAGTGCATCTGCGCTAAAAGAGAAAGTAACAGTTGTCTCCCCTTTCTAGATACGCTAGTGATACGACTTACAACTTATTATCAGTTTCCATTTACTGGAAACTGATAAGGCAGTTGTAAGTCGTATCAATCCACACATGTAAGAAGGTATTTACATAATCAATCACGCCACCCATTCCAATAGTATGGCATACTCAAAGCACTTGCTCACAGATCCAGGACTATTTGTTCAAATGGCACACCCCTTGAAACTGAGCTCAGGCACCTTCCATAAAGCTTTTTAGCCATTGGCTACAATTCCTATAAAATTCTGCATGAACTCCCCATCCCCTCTTCCTAACCAGCGCACAAGATTACAACATAACTATTCCCATTCCATATATATCAAGGGTGTATATTAGAAAAGATTGCTAAAGTTCTCTGCATATATGATCTCCATTACTTTAAAACCACTCCTTCAGTCGGCTCCATCGAGCCATTCTGTTAAAAATCAACTTCCTCCTGTTGCACATAATTAAAGTTCTTTGTGCATACACTCAAATCCTATAAGACTGCTTTATTTTTCAGAAGAGAGCAATACGGTTAACTGATTCTCTTTCTTAGTGATCCACTCCAATCTCTCTCAGACGTTCAGTTTCCGCCTGTTCTACAAGAATTTTCGTGTACTGTGCTCTGCTGAAATGGTGACTATCATTCATGCAAAACAGTAAGAACAACGGCAGCTGTTGGTCAATAATCCATTCACAGTCCGGCTCTAAGCCAGCTTCTCTGCTTCCTGTTTTATTCCATCTATTCTTTGGAACCGCCTCTCTCACTCTGTCTTCCCCCGAAGAATATAACCGTCAGCTGTTTTTTTTTAAATTACTCTTTCTTCTTACCCACACTGATAACATGCTATAATTCTTCCATCACCATTAGTTTAGGTTAAATAAAAAACAAAGCAGCTAAGAGCCAATTAATTAACAACCTAAATATTAAGTACTTTATGTGCACTTATTGACGAAGTCTGTTTTACATACAAGGAGCACATGGAACGAGAGGAGGAGAAGCATAGGCTGTGGAAGGAATGCAATTTAATTTTGTTACAGAAGTTTCATTTACCAATTTATAGTAAATATGCTTTCTTCAGTTGGAAAGGCAGTCGATCTAGAAGGATCACAAATATGCGATCCTTGTCGACTGTTCTTGTGCAGATTCACATATAAGACTTAAGTATTGTCTATACTGCAACAGATTACACAGCACGAACTCTTCTGGAAAGTAGAGATTATAATTATCTCAAAATAGAAGCTGTCCTCCTGTAAATGCCGCGACAGGCTCCAAGTCCGATATTTTTGTTTCTTCCTACAACAGCAGACCGTACAGGAGAACCAAAAAAAACCCATCGTGGCTTATGTCCCAGATTTGCCTCTTTACAAGGCCGTAATAAGACTTCATTTCAACTACTGGACGCAGGTCTGGTCTCCTTGTGATTCTGATAAGGTGGAGCGAATGCAAAGGACAGTGTTCAAAATGATATTAGGATTGTGGAATACTGATTATGAAGACAGATCAAGAATTTGTAGACTTCAGACACTAGCAAACAGGAGAAAGAGGGGTGGTGTGATTGAGACTTGAAAATTTCCGAATGAGTTATACAGAATTTTAGTAGAAGGAATTTTTCATTTTAGGGAGGGTGGAGAAAGGACAGGAGGGCATCCATGGAAGTTGAGAATGAATGTCGCTAAGAAGGGTGGGCAGGTTAGGGCTAGATTTTTCTCCCATAGTGGAGAGTGATTGGAATGAATTGCCTTTGAATGTTGTGTGTAAGGAGCGATATTGATATGACAGGTGGTGCGAATAGTATGGGTTCCCTCGATGAGTTTGACTCCCTGGAGAGCTCTCTTAATAATAGGAATACTCTAGTTCTGACCAGAGATAACTAAGGAAAGAGGGAGTTGCAGTTTAGCAAAGAAATATGGAACTTGATAGCAAAAGAATTATGATCAGCTTGACCATTGGGAGGATCTGAAATAAGTCATGAGATCACGAGCAAAAATCCAATAAAAGAAATGAGTGCTTTTATAGTTTTTAAAGGCTAAATCGGATGGGAAATCTAATTTGTTTTTTTTAAATAATCCCAAAGAAAGTGAGAGACTCTATAACACTTTAGTACTGTAAGTGAGCTAACGGTTTAATGCCTAAAACTTACTCCTTTAGTCGCTTCGCTCCTCCGGTGAACGTGGTTGCAGCGAAAATTATCCAAAATCATCGCTTAAAATGTATGAATAATGAACATAGGAAACGGTTTGTTCCCTGGAAAACACGGGTTTGACTCTTTCATGGCGTGGGTTCTCCTGTTTTCATGTTCTTATTTTGTGATGAAAGAATTTTTGGGAGATACGGTAGTAGCGGGAAATTTCTTTACCAATTGTAGTTTTTCACTCAGTAAATCAGCACGTAGAATATTCGCAATTAAAATAAACAATTGTTAGTGTAAAAATGCAATAGAGGAAAATATAGGAACAGGGATAAGCGGGTACCATGATACGAAAGCCAAGATTACAGGAACAATGCGTATGATAGAAAAAATGAGACTCCAGCCTATTGAAAAAAATGAACGGTGGAATTAACATCAACAAAAATGAATGCTGGCGAGTCAATATCAGTTTCTATGTATGTCTATATAGACTCTTAATGTATGTCTATATCAGTTTGATATAGACATACATTAAGAGTACTCGATTAATTGTATGAAAAACGTGATTTCAACGAGGATTACGAAATAACTGAATATAAGCGAGGCTCTAAAGAAATCGCAAATGTCGCAGTGTGTCTGTCTAGAAAAAGTGCTCAGGAATAGGAATGCTGGTTAAAATACCGAGAGGAGGAACTATCCTGCCACACCTTTTCCAATTCGTCCTTCCTATCTTCAAGTGATCACGTGATGAAAAGTTATCACCTGCTGCTTACTACTTATGAAGCGACTAGTTGGTAGGGTGAGCTAGCAATAGAAATCGTCTGGGCATCGTTATGGAAGAAGTGAAGTCTTACATGTTACTTGTTTCTTTCTTTAAAATCATATGATATCAGAGCGGGTAATGTTTGGCAAAGCATTTCACAGATTGCTCCAATAAGGGACTGAACTGCTTTGGCCTGGAAAAACGTTCATCTGTGCATAAGCAGCAGCAAATGAGAGCACCGAGTCCAAGAACAGGAAAACGAGCAAGTAGGAGGCGCAAGATTTTCCTCTCTTCTGGTAGCTACTTCAAATTGTATATTAAAATTACGGCACGTGTCTTAAAAAAAGAAGAAGTTATACATCTGTAACCATCACGGAGAATGTGAAAGGAATGAATTTCGGGAATGAGCGGCGTTTGCGAAGTGAAACTTTTTAAGAAAAAAGGGACTACGTGAAGGCATGCTTTGTAATTGCATGTGTTCGTACACTGCTTCTGGTTGGTTTTTCGGGATGAGAAGTTGAACACTTCCGTATGACAACGCCTAACGCCTGTACGACAAATGACATTTACTCACAATACAAAAAAACAAGTTACGTTCAAATCCCACGTTAGGTGGCAGGAAGTGTCAGTTGAATCTTTATAGGATTGAGTGAAGGTGGAGTTAGAGGGTTTCAGACACCAGGTGGCGCAGCTTTCTCCCCTTGGAAACTGCTTTATTATTCTACAGAAAGGCAAGAACTAACTAGAAGAACACACCCATAACGGACTCAGTTCCGTGGGTTGTATTTCAACCAAATGTAAAGCGCAAGCACTTCATTGCTGAAACAATAGGGAAATGAACCCACTGAAGAAGACTACTGTTATCTAATGCCTTCACTTCTGATTTTTTCCATAAAATTCTCGCTTAAAACAGAATAATTTTCCACAAATTTATTTTTCGGCGTTTGAAAAAAATCACTTTATTTTCTTGCTTTGACTGTTGTGAAAGTAGTTGAATCAAACTAGAACTGTATTTCGTTTATGGAAATTTAATCAGTTTGTTTGGGATGCAAAATTTGGGGGTCATTAAAAATAAACACTATTATTGTTATTTTTATTTCTTTGGGTGAAAATACTAATGAGGCTTTTAAGTTATTCTAATGATTTGTTGTTTAAAACAGACAATATCGTATGAAAATATAAAGTGTTGAATTCTATCATCAGATGGCACCACTAACCATTGTCCTGAACAAAATATAAATGAATTGTCTTTGATAGCCAAACAGTTAACATGGTTTGAACATGTCAAAGGAGCACTGAAATATGAATTCGCGGGACGGAGATAAGATTATCGGTGTTAAAATCGTGACAAAATGTATTTCTGTACAAAGACGTCACATGAAATTTATAAGAGCCTGGTTATTAAGAGTTTGAAGAAAGAGCATTTTTTTCCCATATTCGAAGATAGACAGTAATAATGCCAAACTTACTCCTGCGCTATTTTTTTTTTTATTTATATTTGCATTAAATAAAGTAATCTGTACAATATTTACAGATTACATTAATTAATTACCATACATTACATTAAAAACGAAGGTGATGTTACAATTTTGAAGTAGTAACATCACCTCCATTTATTGAACTGCAGACTGGAGAACATGTTGGTTCTCCAGTCTGTAGTTCAATATTACAGCGTTCTTTGGTGCAGTTTTATTTCACGCAGTAAGTTCGTATACATCCATCGTTTTATCTGTACAGCTCATAAAAGTTTGAGAATAAAATTAAGACCTCACTTTAAACGAACTAAAGCTTTGATCATCTACATATCGTCGAATGGTGAACTCTACAGATGGAGTCGGTGATACCTTTTCGTACGTAGATTTCTTGCTTCGATTCATCTACATATGACGATCATGATAGCAATCATTCCTTAGCTATCGCTTTGAAAGAAAAGCCCCTACTTGTTAATAATGTCTACCGAGTATTGATTTCACTTCTTTTCAAGCGTTTTGAGTAACAAAACGGACATGGTTGAGCTCAGAAACTGTATCGTAATGGTCCACGTAATAATCTCTTTTGCAGTTTACCCTTATTTTTGAAGAAAGATACGAATGACAGCATTTGTAGACAAAGACTCGATAATGATGCTGCAATTAATACTCTGTTCTGTATCTAAAATGAAATGTTTCTCTTTTTTTTCTCTTGTGCTATTCCAATGGAGGACACCGCACGTCTTACCTTGAAATTGATAGTTCCAGTCCTTGTGGATTCGCTCATCCAATGCACTTCTGCAGGTGTATTCTTGCGCAACAGTTTCATTTATTAGTGGCGTGCTTCCTTTTGAATGCACAAAGATGACTTGCACAGATGCTTCAGCTTTCTGTCGTTTGGCTTGGTTAGTTAAGATCTTCTTCGGAGGTGAACAGTTACGCAAATATTAAGCTGATTCCTTTTATGTATTGTTGACCGAGCACTCTTAACGTAAACAAAATTAAGATTTAAAATTGTGCATTTTTTTTCATTTGCTTCTGAACGATATATAGAAATAATTTTTTGCAAGATTTTTTTTAAATCTTGCAAAAACAAATGCACAGTTCTTTATTCACCGTAAAGAATACATACGTATGAAAAGATCCCAAGTAAAGCAATAAACTGAATCTAACTATTAGACGTTCTTCGGAACTGGCAAACAGACGAAAAGCGAAGTTCAAAATTACTCCAGCGCAAATACGGTTATAGCTAATTTGTAATTATCCATAAAAAGGTTGGCACGCACTCAGTAACTAGGAGCAATTAATCACAGGCTTGCATGTTGGAATTGCAGACTGTACAATCAACATTCAGAGAATAACACAAATGGTCAATCAAAATGCTTTCCCTGTAAGCCTCTCTTCTCTTGCAAAGATTGCTGGATGTTATGTGAACTAGCGCACTGCACGTCATGAAGACCCAAAAAAATGGAAAACAAAATAAAATCGCTCATTTAAACGGAAGAAACTCGAGACAAGTCTTATTGCCATACAGAAAACATTGAAGAACAAGACGATTGACTTAATATCCTAGGAAACTTCATCGATCAAGCAGCTTTAACTGGTGTAGTTTGGCATTATAGTTATCCTATAGTAACGACTTGTGGATCAACTAACCCTCAGCCGAAACACTTCTTGATAACCGAAACGAATCGGTTCAGAGAAAGGATTTAACTAAAGGACGAAACAAATACAACTGCCTATGGCGCACATGATTCAATACTTTAGAGCAGGGAGACGTCAGAAGTATTTTAATTTCGGAAGTAACGCACGGACGTAAAGCGGGAAGTCTGAGGTATTTTTTGTGCAACAGGAAAAAAAATCTCTGCTCTTCACTTATTCGCTAACTAGCATTCCCAAATTCCAACTTCCTTTGTGTCTGGCGAATTCAACGTGCAGCTTTTTTAAAGAGATTATTATTTAATTACTGGTTTCGTGCAATTTTCGTATACTTCTTAGATTAAAAAACAAACAGAAGAAGGAAAAGAGAAAAAAAAAAAGTATTCAGAGAGATTTCTCAATTAACTGTCATTATTCAAATGAAACTACTTGAAAATCGTAGCGAGATACCAGACGCGTGGATTCTCTCTTTTTTTCTCTTACTGTGAATTATATATATATATATTCAAGATACCAAGTAATTTTATATAAACTTGGTTTTTAATCCTATTTCCCAAGTAAGCAAACAGACAAGTTTGCTTACTTGGGAAATAGGATTAAAAAGTCAAGTTTATATCAGTCAAGTCAAGTTTGCGCCTGCACGTAGTGCAAGTCTGAGGCAACTCGAGGTAACATAGTGCCATTCCGAGGCAACTCATGGTAAAGGTGGATTAAGATCCGATCAATTTCCTTAGTATTTTCCCCTAATGTAAAGCACATCCCCTTGCGTAGCGTAGATATATGATGCTATGCATTAAAGGCGATGGTCACTACCCATACCGGTTTCGACCTTTATTGAGGTCTCGTCAGTGAGAGCCAGACCTGAAAATGCTAAGGCTGAAGTAATGTAGAGCTTATGAATTTTTACCTAAACAAGTTGCCACAAGGTGCTTTGACCTTATTAAATAAAATCTCAGGAAAGTTATCGGAGCTTAATCCACCTTTACCACGAGTTGCCTAGACTTGCAGTCGCAAACTCGACTTATTTGGGAAATAGAATTAAAAACCAAGTTTATATAAAATTACCTGGTATCTTGAATACATAATGCACCCCAGTTAAAAAACGTTCTATATATATATACACACACACACACACACGTTTCCCTCAATTAACGCGGTTAATTAACCCCTCGATGTTATTACCGCGTATATCAAAATCGCGTTAATGAAATCTAATAATCAATGGTAAAAATCACAATTCGTCCATGATCGATTATTGTAAATGGGTACGAAATTTAACCGAAAATTTTACGATAAAAATATTAAACTTAAATCTTTCTGGTATTAATATTTTATTATGAATTCCTCCACTTGCGCCTCGATTTTCAGATGAATTCGTTTGCTTTACGAAGAGCATAATTTCAAGTTAACATCATCATAAATGTAGTTGCTGTCCCCAACAAGATTGTCGCTATCACAAAATAATAACCACATTACTAAATCACGATCCTCCCTTAACAAAGCTGCGTAGTACGAATAAAGTATATTTTTCAATTCAGAGTACACACGAGGGATTGTCAGCCTTTACCATATTAGTGTTACTACCGTGAGTGGTAAATAATCTGGAAACTCAGTTCCAAAGGAAGTTTTCCAGAACACCAAAATGAAATACTACTTGGTGCACCATTGCTGCGCTGTTCTTTGTAATGATAAATGAATGGTAGATTAGCCAATCAATGTCCTAACTTTGCCCAATTGAGGCTGATGTAAAAAAGTAGATTGTGCATAGGAAATCAATGGTGGAGCGTCTAATCGTAAATTCTGGCCATATTGAGCGGCGTTAACTGTCAAAACGTGAGCTGAGCTGCTTCGAAGAGTCCATCTAGGGGATTCTTTTATGGATTTCAGTTTTGATAGTAACTGAACATTAAATTGAGTAAATGTGAAAACATTCAAAATAATGCGCTTTAATCAGTCTTTATAGATGCGTCTGAGAATATGTAGAAAATAGAACATACACACACACCGCTTAATGCTTGGGTCAACCCTTCCGAAACAATCCTCAGAGATCATACAAAACCCTGTCACTACTGCAGTGAGGCTCGTAGTAATCGAATGTTAAAACTTAAACATCTGGAGCTAATGAGCCGACACCTTGTTTAGAATGCAACTGTTTTTCAGTAATTAAGCTGAACAGACGAGGGATTTGCTCACGAATGTCATTGTGCATCCGGTTTGTTGCTGAGATTGAATTTGAGAAGCAAGTTATAAATCTGCTTACTCATTTATGGAGAGAGCCACACTTTTTTGTTGTTGTTGTCCCCCCCCCCTCCCTCACACACAAAGCAACCGATGTGTGCAGTCGCTTTAAATCAAAGGAATCGCCCATTTGGTATTGTCTTTGATATTATTGCAGTTCAGAACTCTTAAGTGGCTATTCTTCCCACCAGTTTTAATAACTAATAACCTGATCGGCTATTTTTGTATTAATGCAGCACTTCATAAATGCTGCTAATAGTAACCCGAAATTCTTTCTCGCATTCTATTTCTACGATCCAGTGATAAAATATCCGTTGAATGGATATTTTATCAGATTAAGTCCACAATGGATGCTAAAAAAACATTTAAAGCAGTTGGCACAGTGATTGAATCACCGAGCATTAGTTCTCACCGAAAATTATTGCGCTGACAACTTCAAACCCGTGGTGTGAGAAAAGATATAGTGGAACCGTCTCCGAAATTCCAGAAAAGTAGAAGAAATAATCTGGACAAAACGTTTGATTATGCGTGTGAGAACTTCAGCCCGACTTGTGTTTCAGAAGGATTCCGCGGTGTCCGAAAGACCTTTACACTTGTGCAGAATGGTGTGTATTTTGGCAGCATCAAATATCTTGATTGAAACACATTCGTTTTATTTCTTCAAATCAAAATACGCGAGTTATTTTCCTCAGATTTCAGAAGAAAAGTTTAAGAATATCCATTGGTTAAACATTCCATTAAAACAGTAGATTGCGTTGGGTAAAACAGAACGATGTGGTTGTTTGTTGCTCCTCCCATTGTAAAGCATTAAGTATCTTAACACAAGCGAAAGGCGAGATCAGGAATTCGAGTAGTAGCATACATTTCGTCGAGTGAGCTTTTTAGAAAGATTTTTTCTAACGCAGCGAACTGCTGCCTCACAGCAACCGATTTCCTTTGTTCAGTTTCTGAACTAATCACACTGAGATGACTGGATTGCATTTGCGCTAATTTGGAAGGAAAAATGGAGTCAGAATTCCGTTTGCGGACCTCTACTGATTTGATTTTAAGTAACGAACAGTGCTGCTTCAAGTTACGTCGAAAATCGCGAAATGCCAAAATGTTTTCTTTTCGAATCAGCACATGCAATGAAGCACTTCATAGCGAATTTACTCCTTCCATTTCTCTTGGAAGTTGTGCTTTGAACTATGTTCCGATTTATTCGACTTCCAGCTCCAAATATTTTGAGAAACCAATTCTCATTTTGAGAAGAAAATGAGAACTTCTCATTTTGTTCTCGAGTGGAAATGCATCTTAGAAAACGCTGAAAGTTTTAAGCAGGTATTACTGAGAAAGGTGTTCGAATGGAAAGAAACAGGAAAGAGCATCGACGAAGCGCTCATTACATGAATGGGAAAGGAAGAAACTCGCATTTTGATCAGCGGGCACTTATGAAAGCAGTAGTTTGCAAGCGCGAAGAAAACACTTGCGTGTCCCGACAGACGGAATGAACTATTTTCTGAAATGAGTGAAACGTGTCTAGTTTTGTTACGCAAAACAGATTATCGCAAAAATATTCTTGGGATGATATGCAGTCACCTTCTAAGTCGACAAAGTTTTCTTTGCTTTATTTTAGTAGATTTATATTAAGAATTACTGTATTTATGTAATTTTGTTATTTTTTTCTACTCAATCCAAACAACATTGCCCCCCGTCGTTTTGGTCTTAACATTCCTCGTCTCGTTTAGCTTAGGAATTTATGGCCATCCCCTAAACAAATTATATTGTTATCAATCATTCCAATTGGTTTAATGAAATTTGAGTTCAATGTAAGCACTTTTTTGAGAAGTGCAAATTATTAGTTCAAAATTTCGCAAGAGTCTAATGGCTGATATTAAGGAATACGTAAAATGTATCGAATTATTTCAATCAAATCAACTGAAACGGCAAAATAAAATTCAGTACATAAACTGAAAACCGTTGCTCTACGTTCGACTGTGGCGATGGTGCGCGAAATGCGATCACGAAATACATGCCATTTTATGATTTTGGCTACGACCGTATGTTTTAAAACACAATAGTATCAAAAGGTGTTTTCTTTGTCTCCACATCCTTGAGCCGGCAAAAGAATTTTATCTTCGAGGCGGAGAAGTTTATTTTCTTTGTAAGCTTTCACTGTCAGTTGCAAAAGGAGGATCCGAATAGGGAGTGGACACTTCACATGTCCTGAGAATACTGTGACATGGAAAGCAAATACTCAGTGCTAAACTCATTTATTTTCTGTATTCATGAAGTTGCAAGTGTTTGGATTTATGCAAAAGTACCCACAAGCAACACCTCATGGCACCTTATTAACTCACTTTGCAGGTATCCAATTACAGGTGCGATTAATTGGACTGAGTCGTGTGTAGATTGAAGTCTAACAGTTTTCCCATCACGAGGTTACGTGGGTTAATATAATTGAAATTCGCATAGTTTAAGCTGCTGCAGATGAGAGATATGCGAGAAGATTTCCATTTAATTCTTGACGTGTTCATAACGAGAACTTGTTTCTAGAGATTGAAAAATAAAAATAATTTTAAGAATAGGTTTAATTTAAACAGTCGAAATTTTCATCCACAACTACTAAGGAAATATTTGAAACGTTGTCATGACTTATAGAATAGTTTTAGATGCAAATGCAGCGTAGTTTATGGGAATAAACTAATAAAATAACTTATGAAATAAGCTAATAATATTGATAGCATGCATGTTAGATGAAATTTGAACACAAAAAACACTTCTCAGAAAAACTGTTTGAGTGTCCGGTTCTTAAATAAGAGAACGTTCTTCAAGTTAATTCCTTTTAGTATACATGAAGTCTATTGACAGGGGGTGAATCTTGGCTTCTTAAAACTTACGTCGTTAAATTTTCTTTCGAGTAACTACGGACAACCAACTGTGTATTAACTAGACATGCGCAGTGTGCTCTCTGGATTGGCGTGTTTGACGGACTCTTATATAAAATAGGCTCCAATGCATCGGCACCTAATTGTCCACAGTGAATTTGCGCATTTAACTTCGTCCTGTTTAGAAACGATGGCGAGCGAAGAAGAAACGAATACGTTCGAGGACGCGGATAAGGGCAATTCGAAAGGAGCGACCCCTACTGCATGGCAACCTTTTGCACGTGGTGCTATTAAGCTCACCAACTACATTACAGGAAAACAAATGAAGGATTCCTTATATACTCGTTCAATGGTAAATATTTTATTTTTTCGAATTTCTCTCAAGCAATGTACTGTAAGGGTTCTTACGCTATAATTGGGGGTTGACTGAAAAGATCCCTTCATTGTTTTTCAATGAAAAAAAAAAAACCACCGTTTAAATTGCTATACTTATTAATACTATGAATGAATTCGGTTTGTCAGCAGAGTGATCAGAACTAGAATTACTAAATGACGTTGTTGTATTATTATTACGTTAAGATGGGGAAATGCAAATAACAGTGTATGGTAACTTGAAAAAATAATAACTAATTTTATTTGAGTGAAACCGAAGTTTCAGCGATAAAAAATCGGTCAGAATTTCACTATTACTCGATAACATTGAGTTGTGGACGAAATAATAAAATTTGAAACGAAATGACGTTTCCGCGCAACCAAACTTTTATTCATGATAATGGGAGTTTGATTTCAATTACATTTTAAAGGGCGTAACCAGAAACAGAATTTAAATGTTAAAATCACTCAAATTTAAACTATTTAGAGATTTAAATTGGAAAAAAAAAAAAAAAACAGTAATAACGCTCGTTGAAGACGTTTATGAAAATTCTTTCATTATCGAACGATTTTCAATTCGTGTTCTACTATATAAATTTTGCGGTAAGCTGAAGTTCATTTACGAAAAAAGTGAAAACTAACAATTGAATCAAACGCCATTCTGATTGAGAATTCTGAACCACGCATATCGGTTGGGGGTTTTCCACTAAAAACATTACTAGTCAGTGGGGTTGTGTGGAAAAGACTTCTTTGCGTCGTTTTCCAGACAGTCAGCAGTAATGAATTTATGTGGATGTAATGACTGAAAAATGAAATAAAAATACTTTGCTTAAATCAATTTGAGCTTACTGATGGCAGTCAGAAAAATGGTAGATGTTCGGCATTCACAACGAATGTACTAATACGGAATTTCTCCAGGTGACCTTTCCCGTGTCACCCACCTTTCCAGTGTTCGATTCACAGATACTACCATAAAATATCTTTTTTTAAAGCGGTCTTTCTTGGATATCGCAAAAGGCAAACACTGGCAAGCTATCAAACGTCTCTAAACGAAGCGAAAATCGTTTGAGCCATGCAAAAAGTCTCCAAGGCTGACCGAGTTTTTTTTTTTTTTTATCTTCAACCCTTACGACCGTAGAAAAAAATCTTCGATGAAAACAGTATTTTTTGTTTGACATAAAAACATCCCCACTATTTACGCCAACCGAGCAGCAAATATTAAGTTGCGTTATCATTCAAGAGCCTGCTTTCAAATGTAGAGAGCAAGCAGGAATAAATAAGCAGCATTTCGAAATCATTGAAATTCAGAAGGCAATAAATGTGGATATCCTACTGATGTAAATATCAGATGACACTATCCTTCCTTCGAGTGGATTATTAAAAACGTCAACAGAAGTTTAATCACTCTGAGGTAAAAGGAACTGAGGGTGTATTGAAACTCAATTAACAACTTTTCTCCCACTTTGATCGGAGGATGGCTCTGTACAGAATCAAAGAACACAGTAAATGAATATTTGTTAGTTTTCTAATTTGTGGGGAAAATCCTAATACTTCTGTCCATAACGACGATGCCTATTGCTTGGAAAGGCAGACCTGGGCTCAAATCCCATTTACGATGTGACCTATACAGCTCTTTACTGAAAGCGTGTTAGGTTGCATACGAGAGTTTGTTTGGAATTGACCAAAATATCCGAGTTTTAGTGAGGAAAACCCTTTTCACCTCCGTATGAGACCTTTTAACTAAACTTGCAGTTGAAAAATTGCTTAGAAAATCGATTCTTCATACGCTTTCATATCCTAGACGTGTTTCGGATCCGGGTCTTTGAAATCGTCAATGCTGATATTGATTTTTTATACGTTGTCAATACCGACTGAGCAGAGCTCAGTCGGTATTGACAACATCTTTCGGTTTTAAAGATCTGGTTCGCATCCTAGACAAATTCTAGGATGTGAAAATCTTTCCATCTATAAGTGTTTCTTCGATTGAAAGTTAGTTTTTGAAAGAAAACTAACTTTCAAACCAAAGAGCATCTGAAAGGTCACCAGAAATTACTTGGACAATAGGGGTTGGAAATGATATTTAAAAAAAAATTAAGGAAAGTTAATGAAGAATTAATCTTACTGTTATTCCCAAGTTTAATTTGTATGTACACCTACTTCCTAATAAGCACAGAATGTTGCGAACTGTCATTAAAATTAGCTTTCGCACATTTTGGATTTACGCTTCACATATCTTAGCTTCTGATCCTCTATTTTTTCGTTATATGAGAATTCTCCTTTAGTAGGTAATAAAGGTTTAAATAATAAAAAACCAGATGCCTCTAACTGAGGCAGAAAGGGTAGCTGAAAACACTGCACTCGAAATGGAGATCAGAATGACTGAAGAGGAAACAAATCCATTACTAGAACAGCAGGTGAGTTCATAGTATAGTACGCCCACAGATAAGAGACCCCTTCGACACTTTTGACACATGTCAAAAGGAGAATCCATTCCGATAATAGGGTAATCAATTCATATTGTGAGACGAGTGTTGATTATTACAGGTCGGAAAATTAACTTCTCTTTTATTATCATTATAGTTTTTAAAGTGGGAACTATTTTGCTCGTATAACAGAAAATTTTACGTATAAAGCACGTGATTTCGCGTGTTGGTAACCAATTTGTACATCGCCTTATTTCTTTTTCCCCTTTAACATGAATCGACTCTTCTTGGCAGTCTTTCTTCCAACGACAGCTCTCGCTTAATGTGGTCGGACCAAGCATTTTCTTCCTGCTCAAATGGTATCGAGCTTTCTGTTCCCTTGCGTAGACTACAATTGAAAGAAGTGGAAAGTGAGCAGATCGAGTTTTTACCTATCAACAGAAATAAAAATGCTGACTTCTTCGTTCAAGTGCTCTATACATGATCAAGGAAAATATTCACAATATTCTTCTATCCTTAAGAACACCTTGAGCATCAAACATGTCTTCAAGTGCTCATGATATATACAAGCATACACAAAACTTGTTCTCCAGGATTTATTCTTTTTCTGTATCGTGAACGTAGTCTTTCATTCTAATTTGGCATACATCTGAAACCATGGATACAAACCAATATTTAGTCCATTCCAAAATAGTAGAGTAAGCAAGCAATCAAATTATCGACCCCATCTTAGTGCTTTGGCAAGCAATGAAGCAGATGTTTCACTTCCTCGCCACATATCCGCGAATTGATCAGTGGCTAGCAATAAGAATCCCACCATTCTGTTCACTTTATAGTTCTTTCCCAATATCGCCAAACTCTGGACAAACCACGGAAATATTTAAATAACTCATGGAGCGATATTTGTTTATATTACCAGGATATGTGATCTGGTTTGGGTAGTCTACAAAACCAAACTTACAGACTACCACCCACTCTTTGCAGCTGGATTGTCAATTTCCTCTTTGGTTATTCGATGTCCACAAGTATGATTTCTTACTTTTTATATTTAAGAATTTGCATTGGAGACTCCCACAGTCTTTAGTATATGCTCTTCCTTATACACAATGCATCCTCTCTCTACCCTCACATCTGTGTTGCTGATGAAAATACATTCCATTTCTCTTCGTCACTTCCGACATTGTAGGGTTCAAATTCTCAAGCTAGAAGGTTTTTCATAGGCAATTTCTTAAATGAGGACACACTTAACTCTAGCTCTTCGAAAACAGTCATCTTATTTCAAGCAAGAAACATCACACCCCCATCTTTGATAATATCGAGATCTTCACACAAGATCAGATTTTTCTTCTTGGGCTGATTCACCTGAGGTCTCTGCTGGCACATGTATTATACAGATAGCCGCCGAAAATCCCAGGTGTCCTTTCCAAAGAAAAAGGATAAATAAATGCGTGAAATTGTTCCCAAACACTCATACAGATTGCATCGTTCAACTGATTTGACTAAAATAGGAATACAATTATTAGTTTTCATTCTGGAAACTGGACCGCAATGGGGAGGTTAAAATGAATGTATTATAGGCATCATTCAACCTAATTTCAGCCAGTTATTTGCCATTTTTTTACATGAGGTAATTAAAAAAGTGATTATAAGTTCACGGGAAGGAAGTGAGCCAAGTACAGAAACAAAGAGTTTGCTACAGTTCAATAGCAGGTTATTCAACATTGTTTTAATTCTTGAAATTCAAAATTAACTATGAAAACAGCACTCACTTTTTTAAAGGCATTTTCAATAATCTCCATTGGGTAATAGAACTTACCACGGGAGGAAATACTACATACCTACAGCAATACATATCTACCGCTAACCTACTACCGTCTGGAAAGTGTCAATAGTACAGTATGGCGAAGAAGAAAAAAAAAGGTACTGAATAAATACCACGGTATATATTATGGGGAGTAAACGGGTTTTATTAACAAAGAAAAAAATGTTTACACATGGACATCCACAACTATCGATCAAGATTTTCGATCTTCGCCGAATAAAGTATTAACGATGATAGATTACGTGCTAGAAATGGGCACCTTGTCTTTCGAGACGGGTTTCGTAGCGCATGCGAGGGTTCCCTGTCATCTTAAAGAAGAAGGATTAAACCATCTGCTGGATATATCTTGTGATTTTATCCCTTAGTTCATCAAGGTTCGAAGGTGGGTCATGCTGACATACCCATTTTTTAACATACCCCAAACGAAGACATTAAGGGCTGAGAGATCGGGGGAACGATCCAACACATTTTCGATGTAGCTTTCGCTATTCAAGATTACTATTACACCATCCTCTTCAATGAAGTAAGGCCCAATTATGCATGTCCGGAAACTGCACACCATATAGCGACCTTCTTGCTATAAAGAGGTTTCTCTTGGACAAAATCAAGTCTCGAGAAACCAAGAAACCTGTAGTTTCGGTTGTTTACATTACCCCTTAGCTGGAAATGCGCTTCGTCCGAGAACCAGATATTATGGAGGAAGGAAGTATCTTCAAAGACGTTGGCAAACACGTGTGCACAGTATACCCGCCAGGCAGCATAATCCGTTGTTATTAAACACTAGCCCACCTGAATGAAGTACAAAAAAGGCACCCAGGTCCTTAAGGATTCTTTGTAGTGACCGCCTCGGTATTCCAAGTTTTATCGCTCTTTGGCGTTGACTTTTGTTCCGGAGACTGTAACAGTTGCTCCAGCACATGCCCGTAATTTTAATTTGTAATAACAGTTCGTGGTCTCCCCGAATGCAATTTGCATTGCGGCAGAACTCTCCCGGTACTTCGGAAACTCACGAGTAAGTCAATGATGACACTATTGCTTCAGGCATGCTTACAGAAACGACAAACAGACTGCTCATAAAGATGTCGTAGGCTTGGACCATTTGATCTACCAACTCCGTACGAAGTAAAAATAAAAAATAGCTCACTAATAAACTTTTCTTCCTACGGTAACACCATTGCTACAACTAAATATAACGGTACAGATTCTACACGTGCTCTTCTATTAATGTGCATGAAGTTGAACGGCATATCTCATGCACTGAAGGGGTGTCGAAGTTCAGTACATTTTTTTTTTTTTTTTTGCGTCAGACAGTATTTGTTAATTTCGTGTATTCTTTTACCGATTTGCATTACTCGACTCAATTTTAAACGATAAATGGTTTTGACCAGGATCTACGTCAAGAATGAGACAGTTCAGTTCTTATACATGGCAAATTTGCCGGTGCCAAAAATATTATCGCCGCTGCGTTCACTGGAGAAGTGGGGGTGTAAGACAACACTACGTAAACACGTGCACCGAGTTCGATATATGACTAACAAGTATAGAAAGCAGATTCCAAATGCTGAACAAATTAAGACAAAATGCATACCTGAATTCTACCTACGGAAGAAAGATAGAATCAAACGGGTGGCCGTCATTTGTACCTTCATTGCTGACCTCCTGCAAGACTTAATTTAAATGTGGATTTAAAGTTCGTTGCAGCAACTTCTGTTTCCGAAAGCGAAATTGAAATATCACTGCTACCACGTACACTTATTGAACGAATACACTTTAAAAACACTCATGCATTTCAAGTTTATGCCACGCTGAACACCGCAAAATAAATGGACTGTTATCGTACTGTGTCTAATACTTTTATTTCTTCGTACATCCCGACGTGCCCCTCGCAAGAATTTCATAAAATCGCACCTCGGTATCGTTGCGCTTTCCCGCCATTCAAATTGACGTGTTAGAGAATATTCACATATATTCTCTAACCACCGTTTTATTCCTCAAAGGAACCATTGCCCTAGCTATATTTATGCATTCGTTCATAAAAGAGAAAAAAATGCCTCTGAGGCATTTCTATGAAATTTTTATGAACACCTTTCTAGTGTCATCAAAATCTTAATTGTTTTTTATGTGAATCCTAACATTTATTGCAAGAGATGTCGCAAACCTATTCTAGGCTAAGGATTAAATAATGTCTTCTCCTCGTTGAAGAAAACAAACACGATGTTCAGAGAATGGTACCTTTTTCGAGATTTCAGGCGTTTAATAAATAGTTTCGATTCTCATTGGTGGTCCCAGACAGCAATTTCAGCTCTGGATCTGTTCTTTGATCCAAAATAAATAATACACGTCGCATTTTCAGCGGTACACAGCTTGAAAATATACATCCATTAGAATATCTTCTCTTCATTACGAACAGAAATTGAGTAGCACTCCTTCGGCGCCATTGTGGAAGTAGCAAATGGAAATGTCCACGAAGATGAAATTATAACCCCCTAGGTCATGAAGAGTCATTTTAATGGGTTTCATCTTCACGAAGGTGATTGTAGTTTGCGGTTTCGTGTGGGAGTGGAAGGGTTTATTTTTAATTTAATTTATTTTTTTTTTTTACATTTTACACCTGAAACTGGATCTTTTTAATACCAATATGCTAAAAACTAATCGTTTATACAATTATTTTGAACAGAGCTTCCTCATTTCTGTGTGCAAATAAATATTCCTTCATTCGAGTTTTGTATTGACTTGTGTTAGTTTCATTTCTTATTGTTAAAGGAAGTGTGTTGAATATTTTTGGCGCTAAATAAGTATAATGTTTGTGTATTGCTTCTTTATTTGCTTTTGGAACTATATATTTTAGGCCCTTATGTCTACTAAGGAAAGCATCTTGTTTGATATTTACGTATTCGTTATCATTTTTTTTTTTTTATTTTATGAATAGCAGTATCCTATAGGCGTATAAATATCTAAGGGATAGTATGGCGTATTTATTACCTTATAATATATGAATATCAGCATTATTGACCTTGAGTCCCACCGGCCTGTAGCTTTGGAATGAAGCATGTTGTCAAGGGAGGGGGGGGGGGGGGTCAAAAGCAGTTTTTCGCATTTTCGATAGCGATCTGAGTATGTTTATGCTGCTCGCACCAGCATTTTGTCTCCTAGAGCAGTGGCTCTCAGAGTGTGCGCAGCGATTACAAAATTTTCATAATTTTATTTCCATTTTCAATTCAATGTGATAGGACGCGACATCTTGCGGATCTGGTGCAAACCAGTAACTCGCTTAGTAATAACTGTTTGCAAAGCCTCTACAAGTGGTTACTAGATGGCGCTCTCCAATAATTAAGTTTGTCGATTGTTAAACTTTCTCGGTACTTTGTGTTCGTATATAAATAGCTGTCGGTTTCGCGCGGTCTTATGCAAACCTTAATATTAACCTTATGTACAAAATTCACCGGCATGTTAGATCAACTTTGACAGCATACTGTTAATTCTGAATATATCACTCCGACTACTCCAGTCGAAGTAATAAATATCGTCCCACACCTAAATAATAAAAAGGCGCCAGGACCTGATGGCATAACTAACCGAATAGTAAACCTACTCCCAAGAAAGGCCATAGTTCATCTGGTGAATATTTCCAATGCAATTTTCAGATTCCAGCATTTTCCCACTGCGTGGAAAACAGCCATCATCGTGCCACTGAAGAAGCCAGGAAAAAACCCTCACCTTCCCGAGAGCTATAGACCAATCAGCCTGTTGTTCAGCCTCGGAAAGGTAACAGAGAAAGTGATCCTCACAAGACTCCAAGCAGAAACGGATAGGTTAGGAGTTTTGCCTGACGAGCAGTTTGACTTCCGCAAGGCCCATCTCAACAAATCCACAGGCTAGTAGAAATCATTAAGAAAGGTTTCAATTGGAAAATCAGTACTTCTGCCATCTTCATCAATGCAGAGAAGGTGTTTGACAAAGTGTGGCATCAAGGCCTTCTCTACAAAATCATAAAGTTCGGCTTTCCAATCCAGTTGATAAGAATACTCCACTCATACCTGAAAGATAGATACATGCAGGTCAGGGTCGGAGAATCGATTTCGTCCAGAAGCAGGGTCTTCGCAGGAGTACCCTTGGCTCTCTTCTGGCCCCTCTCCTGTTCTCAATCTATGTAGCAGATATCCCTCTGAACCAGAGAACAACACTCACTGCATTATATGCAGATGATACCGCATTAATGGCAAGATCTCTGAGCCCAAAACGGGCAACTAGAAGATTGCAAACCAGTATATAGATATATTAGAGAGATTGCTGGCGATCCGAAGGATCCAAGTTAACCCATAGAAGAGTTTAGTCATACTGTTTACAAGGAAGAAAATCCACAATATGGAGGACATTCATCATTTGGGAGTTAAGATTCCGTGGCAGAGCGAAGTCAAATATCTCGGAGTGATCCTGGATAGAAAACTTCTATTCAGCAATCATATAAGACACATTACCTCAAAGACATCCAAGGTCATAACCCAACTCTACCCTGTAATCAACAGACAAAGCAAATCGGATACACAAACAAAATTAACAATTTACAAGATTGTGATCTGGCCGGTCATCACTTATGCGTCCCCCGCATGGAGCCACACCGCAAATACAAATATTCTAAAACAACAGAGATTGCAGAACAAGTGCCTGAGAATGATTCTGGATGCCCCTTGGTTTATCAGAAACACCCAGATCCATAGAGAAGTCAACATTCCTTACATCTCTTCCCTTCTCCTAGATCTAGCAGTGAAGTTCTTTACCAAGACTAGCAACCACCCAAACCCGTTGATGAAGGAAGCTTCGGAATATAATGAAGGGGAAAGCTACAAATAGAAAAGGCCAAAATATATCTTAAGTTCAGCTGAACACAGCTAATTTCACTGCCCTCACTGGGCGAGCATGTGGCTCATAAACACTCCATTCAAAGTTTTTCATTTCAAAGAAAGGGGAATACGAAAAGCAATTTTCTTCAACCATCTAGCCATAAATGTTATTCGTCGTCGTCGCGCGGTCTTAGTGTTGAATTAGTTTTCGAAGATCGTATCAACTGAATATTGTTGTGATTTAGTCAAGTGAAGTTTTTGAAGTATTTCTTTTCGTATTATATTTATAAATGGATCGGTTTTTACTAAAGAGTAATAAGCGTTGTGAGAGAGAAAATAAAGAGGGCACACCGTCAAATAGTGGCAAGAGTGTGAAGAAGCGTAAATATTGAAAATATGATGACAGTTATTTGGACTTTAGTTTTACGTCGACAGAAGTCAATGGTGAAGGGAAGCCGCAGTGTGCTGTGTATGACTGTTTTGGCACCAGAGTGCATGCTACCAAGTAAGTTGAAACGCCATTTAGAAACCAATCATCCCAGCACGGTTAGTACATCTCGTGATTACTTTACCAGAAAGTTAAAAGAGTTAAATCAACAAAAATGTAGTTTTTATAAGCAGGCGTTAATACTAAACAATGCTTTGCTAGCATCTTACAAGGTGGCACATAGAATCGCAAAATATAAGAAGCCTCATACCATCGCAGAAGAACTCATTCTACCGGCTGCTGTAGATATGGTGAACATTATGATCGGTGAGTCTGCTGAGAAGCTGCTTTCAAAAGTGCCTTTGTCCAATAACACTATCAGTCGCAGAATACAGCACATAGCGGAGGACCTCAATGATCAATTAATTGAAAAAAATAAAAGTGAATTAGTTGCAGCCGGATGAGGCCACAGATAATAATAATGATTCTAACTTGATTTTCTATGTACGGTTTATAGATGGTAATGACATTGTAGAAGCTCTTCTCTTTTGTAAAAGTATCGCTGCTGGTGCTAAGGCTCAAGACTTGTTCGAGATCCTTTATACTTTTATATCCAAAAATAATTTGAAATGGACTAAGTGAGTTGGTGTCTGTACTGATGGTGCTCGTTCTATGTCCAACTGTCATGGAGGATTGCAGGCACTTATTCGAAGCAAAGCCCCTGATGCACTGTGGACCCATTGCGTTATTCACAGGAAAGCACTCGCGTCAAAATATCTGAGTCCTACATTGAACCAGATCTTAGAATAGTGAATGTAGAAAACTTTATAAAAACTCGGCCATTGAAGGCAAGGTTTATCAAAAAACTATGTGAGGATACGGGATCCAAGCACACGTCTTTGTTGTACTTCGCGATGGCTCTCTCGTGGTAATGTTTTGTCTTCTACGTTTGAACTGCAACCGGAAATTTATATTTTTCTTAAAGAGGAAGACCACAAGTTTACCGAAAATTTTGTGATTGAAGATTGTTTGGTAAAACTAGCATACTTATGTGATATTTTTGAAACGATGAATGCTCTGAATCTCTCCCTGCAGGGATGCAACATACACCTTTTTAAAGTCGATTGAGAAATTTTCAACTTTTATAAAAAAAACTAAAATTATGGAAAAGAAAAAAGAATGAAGGTGGAGGCAAAGAATGCTTCCCCTTGCAAGTTTTTGACCTTCAATTGAGTTGATTTCTCTCGAGGTATGAAATCCATTTTTGAAGAGCACTCATCACAGCTTATCACCTGGGTTGAGAACTATTTTCAAAATGATAATATCGATACATTTGCATGGATCCAAGATCCGTTTAATGCCAGTGCTCCATCTGAATTTACTGCTGCAGAAGAAGAGAGTCTTATTGAGTTGTCTTGCGACAATACGTTGAAAACAAAATTTAGCAACATGGAATTAACTGAATTTTGGATATCAGTAAAAGATGAATATCCCCTTCTGAGTGAAAGACTCAGATAATTTTAATTTCATTTGCGACTTCTTATTTGTGCGAAGCTGGATGTTTGGCAGTCGCTGTGATAATATATCGCGCGAAAATCAATGTGTAAAAGGAAATGAGGGTGGCTGTGTCCTGATTCCAAGATCTGAGAAAATGTGCGGTGATCAACAGGCTCATCCATCCCACTAATGATAATTAGTTGAATTTGTTCAATTACTTTTTTTGTGATCTTAAATATGTGTTTTATTTATTTTTACCTAACCCTTTAATTAAAAAAAAATATTCGTTATTTCGCAAAGTGTACTTGTTAGAATTTGACATAGTGCGCCTTGGGAAAACCTGGATTCAGCAAGAGCGCCGAGAATCGAATAAGTTTGGGAACCACTGTTCTAGAGTGACAAACATTTTACAAGTAGACCTTTTTTCAGGTAGCTGTCGATGAAAGCGACAGTCTTGAACCTCAAAAATCGCTCAACAGTTCGTTTTTATCCTTCCAAACTGGCCATGTTGGTTTCGTTTGTCGAGTGGGTAACGCAGCAGGTTCGAATCCCACTCTAGGTACGGATGTTTGTTTTTAAGTGATACGATATGAATTTATTGGAGAATTGAAATAGCCTCAAAAATCATTCCATGTTTGGAGCTAGGGCGTAATCTTGGTTGGTTCCAACCTTAAACCATCCGCCTTACCCATTACTAATGACAAAATTTTGTCGGTGCGATTCACATAAAAAATACAAGGACTTATAATTGGTATATTCTGAAATGCTTGTTCACTAAAGTACGTCAAAGAAATGGTGGCAAAGACTTAGATTCGTATTTTTTAATGTACACTAAAGATTTTCATAAAAAGGATATTTTATATTTTTCTGAAATAACAAATTATTCTGTTTTTACAGCCTATCACTTGCGAGAAATCCTATTGTGCTGGATCTTTAATGGCTGGACAGTCGGGAATCCTCCTTCCTGCGCCCCCAAAACCGAAAGAAGTGGTGATAAAGCAAGCCCGAGAATTTCTAGAGGAATATTACCTTTCTCGCAAAAGGTATTTTTCATTTTTATGACTAATGATTATATGTAATTAAGAGCATCGATCACACAGGCCTGCAAAATTCGAGTCATGAAAAGTTGTCGGAAACTATTGACTGTTTCTGATTTATGTTTGACCGCTAATTTCAAACATCTCTTCCATTTTTCTCTATCACGTAAGGATTTTTCACAAAATCGATCTCAATATTACAGTAAAATAGCTTTAAAACGTATTATATTAAGTAAAATAACAGTATTTAAAATTTCCCTAGACATTTTTGGAATGAAGGTATTGGGAAAAAAGCAATTAAAGTAATTAAAGATTAATGTTTAGTACATACTTTATATTTCGTTAGTGTTTTTTTCTTTTTCCTTCAAAGCTGCTTTTTCAACTTTTTCTGTGAAATTCTTTTCCCGGGTGTTCTCTATGCAGCATTTAGCAATAGTCCGACAAAATGTTGACATTCCACCTGCCCTGATACCTTCTTTCCCTCTCCTAGATATCTTGGTGGAATAGCACTCCTTGCTCTTCGCTGACAGTTCCCAGATTCTCAGGAAAGTAGTCTAAATGAGAGTTGAAAAAGTGCACTTTTAAGCTAATGGAGAATCCCAAATCCTTGAATTTCTGTAGCATGTCTTCCATAATCATTTTATAGTTGGGATTCTTGTGATTTCCTAAAAATTTGGTCGCCACCTCTTTCAAAGCTTTCCACGCTTCATTTTCAACAGATGCCATTTTTTATTCAAACAGTTTATCCTTCATGTTTCCTGATGTCCGGACCGATAAAAATACCTTCTTTCAATTTTGCTGTAAATAATCCGGGAAATTTTGCCCAGATGCATTTAAAACACTCTCTTTCTTTCCACAAAGCATTGACAAATTGCTTCATCAATCCCAACTTTATGCGAAGCGGGGATAAAAGGATTTTTTCCCGAGCAACCAAAGTTGCGTGTAACACCTTTTTTACTTCCAGGTTCTAATGTGACTCTTTCTGGCCATTCCTTCTTGATCCAGTGTTACTCTCGATCTCGGCTGTCCCACTCGCACAAAAAAGCACCAGTATTTTGTGTATCCTTTTTGTTAGGTGAATTTTTGCAACCTATTGAAGTCATTACAAACACCATTTAAAGCACAGTTAAACTAATTTTAAAGAATGATATCAACACTATTACGCGATAGTATAAAAACATTAAAAAAACCGCAAACACATTAAATTAAATCTTCATACTAACTTAGAAAATATGCCACCTTTCAGAAATATGATAACGTTAGTAGACTAGTCAACGAATAAAATTCAACTAAAGAATCACACAAGAAAATGTAAGTGTCTATGACAACAGGAAACTCATCCGTTATCTCGGTGAATCAGATTCAAAGTAGCCACCTGCACTTTTATCTGCATTTTTCCATCCCTCTCCTATCTTAAGAATGAGAAGTTTCGTGGAAATTTCTTTATTTCCCATAAAAAGGCATTCAAAAAAGCACTCATATAACTAATTAGCTGTAAATAAAGCAGAACGAAAACAAATATCAATGAGCTGAATTTAAATCCAAATGCTACTAATAAAAACGATAAAATTAGAAATTCGGTAAAATTGGTGGGTGATAGAATTTTTTAAAAATATTTTTTCTGAACTTAGCGCTTAAAAATCTATAAGAATCGATTATTACTTATCAGACAACTTTTCCATCGCAGGCCTGTGTTATCGATGTATAAATAATTCTCATCTTAAATTTCTTGATGTGATCTCTCTCTCTCTTTCTCTCTCTCTCTGTGTATTCATCTCTTAATGCAATATTAAATTATGTGCAGTCGTGCTCATTGGTTTTCAATCCCAGACTAAACGCATGATAAATGCAACATCAAACACATTAGTAGAGGAGTAAGTGGCGAATCAATCACAAAAACAAATTTTGTGAAAAGAAACTGTACAATCTGTACGTTGAAGAACGGCACTCATAAACTGTGTTTCCGAACATACTGGAATATAACGATTATTATAAGACTTAAAAAAAATGGTTTATAAACGACCAAATACAGAAAAATTTACCGCATGGCCAAGCAGCAACCAGCTGCTGATCCTATCTTAAAGGCCATTGTGCATAACCTCTGCCAGTCGACGTATCCACACCTTTCACATTCAGACAGTGCCATCGAGACATTAATCCACTGTGAAAGTGACATTTTGCCATCGTTCTTTTCCTTCAGCTCTTGCGTAAGCAAGCCAAGAAAATAACCTTCTGCTATACCAAGAACATTACAATGCATGCGTACCAAAGATCAATGCATGGTCTTTCATCGGAAAACAAAGAAGAATCTTAAGTAGTTTGGATACCAAAGTGTCTGCCACTTCTTATAGCATTAACTTCCCAGTTATGCTCATAATTTGCGTTCCAAAACTAATTCCTGTCCTGTATTACCATCTCGAATTTACCTTACAGCATGGAAGTAACCGCCCCCCCCCCGAAAAAAATGTTGACAGTAAAAACGCTGTCAGCTCAATATCATAAAAATGATGAAGGCTGTCGTAGATAATCAAATTCTCATCTTCCTGGATTCCCACCAATAAAGATTCACCCATTCTCAATCCAAAGCAGATCGCATGTAGCTAACATATCCGCTTCAGGACACAGCCCATGGAAGGTTTTGATCCTGCTTTTGCAGTTCGGTAGCCAATTTCCTCTCTGATCATGCACTGTGTGTTATGACGAATGGCTTCCTCTACGGATTTCCCTACGAATACCAGAGAACTCGACGGCTCGTCATTGTTTTTTCACTATTTCCTTTCTACACATAACTTCTCTTATTAACCTCACATTCTATCCAAAGTTATGCCGATGACAGTACACTTATTCCTCTTCTTCGGTTAATAAACGTTATTGCAAAGCTCAAACATTCCAAACTGCTACATCTTCCATGACCGATATTTTAAAAGAAGTCATAGAATATGTGGCTGAATATAAGTTACATTCATCCCTTTGTTACCACACTGAAGTATGTGTGTGGTGGGGGGGGGGTCATGTACGAGTAGGCAACTTAAATGCAACCAGAACAACAGTCTGTCTTCTTTCACGCTTTCCTAGCATCATAAGAAAGATCACATTTCACCTCTCCTTACTTTTTTTGATAAGATCCAAATCTACAGATAATCAAAGTTCTCGTACTGGTCTAACTTGCACCTCTTGCCTTTTCGTGCACAAGCATATGTCAGTCATATTATCTTCCACTTCCAATAAACCTTTGCTTTTTTTCCACTCAAGACATTGCATCTCAGATATGCAGTTGCAGGAACAATATAAATCTCTGATTTGCTCAATCTCGTAACATTATTCTCACGTTGTGCACTTAAATCTTCCCCTAAGAATGTTTGATGCTGATTAGAAGAGGACATTCAAGTTAATTGATGACCCTTCTCTCACAAACTCACCTCAGTCAATTTCTAATAGCCGTTTTATTTCTGCATTGTGCTTTTCCTATAAGGAATTTTCATGAGAAGTCTTTGCTGAACTACTTTATCATTCTTCTACTTTTCTTTAAGTCCGTATTAAGCCTTCAGATTAACTAACTTCTTTACCTAATCTTTCATGATTTTATCTTCGTTCTGAAATAACTTGACTTTCTTCACTCAGTGTTCCCTAAACAGCCACCAGTCGTTTAAAGAAAAAACATTTTCTTTTTTTTCTCTCGTTTGCCCATAGACTACGATGACGTATTCCACTTTTTGTACAGTCTCGTGTATGATATGAATTAAAAAAATAATGAAACAGAGGTTCATGAGCGGATAGACGTGTAGAAATGACACCGAGATCCACAACGTGAAGCCAATACGCTGTGAAGATAATTCTCATTTCTAGCATCATTCTTTATCCATTTGATTTACAAAATATCATTACTGCATGTACAACACACCTACCGTTAGCACATAACTTGAATTAACTAATATCGCGAGGCCTATGAATGCGACTTCTGCACTGTACGAAGAATTCAGTAACCACAACAAATTCCCAGAACTAGAATTCGTAAAGAATTTCAGAGAACAAATTTCGTAAACTGCTCATCAAAATTTTCAACGGGAGTTTGTTTAGCAAGCAGCTCGACGAAGAATAGCAGAAAAATGTATCGTGATCGTGTGTGGACTTACTTGTGTCCAGTGCAAAAGAATTTTTGATCCTCGGTTGCAGATTCAGAAAGTGAACAACCTCTAGTACTTTATAAGAAGACGATGTGTTTTCGTGATTTGATCAAAAACTCACCCAGACTGTGACACGTAGAACCGTTGTCTCTTTATCAGAATAACTTTGTTATTCTGATAAAGAGACGACGACTTTCGGTTCTCCTTTATCTGAACAATGTTATTATTATTATTATTATTATTGTTATTATTGTTCCGGGCAACTCCAAGGAGTCGACACACTCATCGAGGGAGGCCCTAACATCATGTCAAGAACAACTATTCGACATTCAAATAGTATCTATCATACCTTGCCTTGAACTCATTCACGGTCGTAGCACCCACAACAGACTCTGAAAGCTTATTCCACTCATTCACCACTCTCCAAGTAAAAAACCTAGCTCTAACTCCCTTGTCAACCACGCTCTTGCCCAGCTTCCATGCATGGCCCTAATCCTCCCACCACCAATCATATTTTCAAAAATATCTCCTGGATCAATCTTATAGAAACCCTTCAGTAATTTGAATGTCTCAATCATATCACCCCTCCTTCGCCTATCGTCCAATCTCTGCAACTCACAAATCTTCAACCTATTCTCATAAGGTTCATTCCACAGACCTTCTATCATCTTGGTCACTCGTCTCTGAATCCTCTCCACTTCCTCCCCATCACGAAGAAACCCTGGTGCCCATAACTGGGCACAGTAGTCCAGATAGGGTCTTATCAAGGCTCGATACAGAGGAACAACAACTTGTTTGTCTCTGCATGTTAAAGTATTTTTCAGAAGCCAAGTGATTTGATGAGCTGTTTTAGCCACTTTTGCAATGTGCCCCCTAAACTTCAATTCCCTATCCACCAACACTCCCAAATCCCTGGCCTCATCGATCTCCTGGAGTACGGTTCCACCAATGCCATATACTGCTGCTATTCTTTTCACCCCAAAGTGCATAACCTTATATTTTGCCACATTAATTTGACATCCGTTTTTCCTAGCCCAGTCCTCCAAACTATCCAAATCATCCTGTAAAATTTTGACATCCTGTGCACCCACATGTTATTGCATTGTATTCGCTAGTATTACCCAGAGAGAGGAGCATTCTATTGAGCAACGCCTGTAATGTTATATATACACACACAAAGAGGAGGAGAAATACTTATTTCTCGATCGGTCAGGTCGTAGCCCACTTTCTCGATGAATGAGTTATCATCTCTTTCATATAGTATCATCCCTCTTAACATTAAATATAAAAATGGAACGTTTTAACCAACTGCATCGTGGGCGCTTCCAAGACATTCAAAACTTGACAAGAAAATCTAATTTCTCAAGTTGATTTTTGTATTTCGTTTTAGTGTTTCAAATTCAGTGTGCTGGAATGTAGTTTATCTCAGTTTCACAACTTATATATATATTATATATATTGACAAAACACTTTTATGGGCAGGTGCATTCTCCATGAAAGATGATTTTTTCTTATGCAAACTGGGTTTTTTCTCACGAAGTATTTCGTGTAGTCCGGTTCAAAGATCGGAATAATATTCCCCATTTATTGTTTTACAGTTTTCGAGATAATTAATAAACAAAATGCCTTTACCATACCAAAACACCGATGCCATGACCTTTCCTGATGACGGAATCGACTTTGTCTTCTTTGGCGCTGAACAACCGGCTTCTGTCCACTGTTTTGACTGCTGTTTGGATTCTGGTGTGTAATGGTGAATCCAAGTCTCATCCATAGTAATAAATCGACGCCAATATTAGTTTTATTCTTGTTAAAACGCTCCAAGCACTGTTCAGAGATTTTCAGAAGAGTGCGATTTTAATCTGCTATGAGCAAGCACGGCACTCATCTTGCGCAGAGCTTTTTCATTTGCAATTCTTCATGCAAAATATATCCTACACGTTCTTTTGAAATGCCTATAGTCTCAGGAATTTCACGCACTTAGACTCGCCGGTCATCCAATACCATATCGAGCACTTGATCAATGATTTCTGGTTTTGTTACTATTTTTGGACTTCCTTCACGTGGATCATCTTCAAGTCTGGTCAGTCACGTTTAAACTCGGCAGCCCATTTCTTAATTGTCGAAAACGAAGAGAATAGTGCCCGTAAACTTTTATGAACTTCGATTGAATTTCGTTTGGCGTTAAACCTTCTTTTACAAAGAATTTTATAACCGCATGATACTCAATTTTATCCATTTCAAGGGATACAGACAACGCTTTTGCTTCAGACAGCTGTATAAAACAAACTACTTGATAAAATGACTTGCAATTTCACTCGGATGGTTATGACAGATGTACCAACTTAAAAAAAAAAAAATATATATATATATATATCTACTCTATAATATAAAATTATAAGCCTTTTTTGTAACGTTTTTGTGTCACGTTTTTTGTCAAGTTATTTGAAACGTTTTGAAACTCAGGGACTACCCTGAGTGTCGAGTCTTCAAAATTCGAGTCATCAGAATTCAAGAAGAACCGTCCTACCAGTCCGGAACTCGGGGGGTTGGGCGCCGACTCCTTTTCGAGTCTTTAAAATTTGAGTCATCAGAATTCAAGGAGAGAACCGGCCTACCAGTCCGGAACTCGGGGGGGGGGGGAGAGGAATGGGCGCCGTAGGCGTCAGGGGGAGGAGCGAATCCCCCTTAATATATATATATATATATATATATATATATACTATACTATGATAGCACTGTTTTAATTAAGTTGTTACTGCTATCCAGTTTAATTTTTTAATTGTGAGCATTTTCAACTCATACCTCAATACATAGAAATGATGTGTTTAAGGGATGAAACAACATTAGAGGATTAATAAATATTCATGTTTTTTTATTTTGTTTTTTTCATGCGAAATAGGCAACAAACACTTAAACTTTAATTCCAAATTGACCGACACTTTCCATATTACTTTACCTTTGACGTAAACTTTTGACAATTGTGTACTTCTAACAAGTCAGAAACTGCGAAGATTTCACGTAATTATTTTATTGGGAGTTTAAATGATCTCATCCTGAAATTCTTGAATATTTAACTTATAATTTCAAATATTATATTCATTACTATTAAAAATCGAATAATATTTTGAACCATGGTTTCCGCTCGCATTATGAGCTTACCAAGGAACTCTTAATCATGTGTCAAACATCCTGGCTTTATGCCCTTTCCCTAGTTGGATTGCAAATAGATCTATTTGGTACTAATAATTTAAGTAATGATAAATATAGTATGAGAGAAGTTATGAAACATTCGTTGGAAGAAGCTAGAAAGAAATGTGAGAGAATAAAAATTTTAGGATTGCTATCCAGATACGACAGTACCGAATTTAGGAGGGCGATGATAGCAAATGATTTTAGGCGCAGGCTGTGTAGAAGATATGGATGCGAGTTTTTAGATGTGTGGAATGAATTTGATGGCAGAAAAGACTTGTAAGAGGGATGGCCTGCACTTGAATTCATTTGGCAGCTGGAGCCTGGAGAAATTACTTCTTGGTATGAGACCTAATAAAGAGAGTCGGGGAAACTAGATCATCAAGAGAGGAATGCAAAAAATGTGTGAAAGTTATGGTATGCAAAGAAGATAAAGATATAAATGTCTTAGAACATGGTTGTGTATGTGGCGAAGTGGTGGAAAAATATGCTTTGGGTTCGGACCTTTTGAGTATGTTTCGGGAGAGAAAACAAAGTGTTAGGTTTCATATCTAATTCTAAGAGTGGGCTAGATGGTAATTTATTATGTCTGTACACAAAGGCCAGGAGTATCAGAAACAAAGGGGTTAAGTTCGTTGCTTTATTGAATATGATGTGGCCTGAGATTGTTGGCAGTTAAACCTGGCTATCAGAATTAGATATGGTAACTGGGATCGAGTGCAATGGATATACTATTTTAGGAATGACAAATGATATCAGATGACTTAAGTCCAATTAAGGTAGAAACAGAAGAACACAATGATTGTAACAATGTCCCATGTAGCAGTGAGCTTGAGTATCTAGTGTGAAATGAAGGTTAACAGAATGAAATATATGGTGGGGTGTTCTACAGGCCTGGCAGCTCAGCTGCAGGGAACCATGAAATGCATCGCCAATTTAGCCTTATGGGTACAAAACAAGTGATCGTTATGGATGACTTTAATTTTCCAAACATTGATTGGGTAGAAGACAAATCTCATGGAAGAAGAATTTACTGAATTGTTGCGAAACAACTTTCTCAGGCATCAGAAGGAACTCGAGATAAAAAAGTGTTGGATTTGTTTATAGCATCAGAAGTCTCTGTCAAGAATATGGCTATTTTACGACCAGTTAGTGACGGTGATCATGCTGTGCTTTCTTGGGAAGTATATAATTGTGTTAATGTTCCGATTATAACAGGTTACATGCTGAACTACAAAGCTGGAAATTATGATCAACTTAGGAGAATAAGAATACTATCTTTGGTCCCATGGTATCAGTTACTGAATTAGAAAATGCCAGCAATGCATGGGAATCTTTGAAAAAGTGCTTAAATGAGTCGGTATCTGAATGTATCCTTAGTGTTCGAAGAATAAATAGGTTGGGAGTGAAACGGATGTGCAACCGCTTTAGGCAAGAGATCCACTAGAAGAAAGTGATGTGGAAAGAATATCGTGATAAAAAGACTGAGAAAAATTATGAAATATAATAAAGCTCGGGCCAGAAAAGTATGTAACCTGGTGCACAGTGCTACTGTTACATTGTAGGAAGATAGAGGTTCATGAAAATGAGTTTGAAGAGCTGTTGCATAACCTGGATAAGAATTTGTGTATAGGAAGAGATGGAATATCAGCCCGTTTGCTAAAGGAAAGTTCAGCCGAATTGTATAACTTGTCTCAGCTCAGGAGTGATACCACAGGAATGGAAGGAATTAGTTCCATTGTTCAAGGGTGGTACAAAAACTGACGTGTCTAACTACCGATCTATCAGTATCTCTGGTGTAGTAGTGAAGATTTTAGAGAAGTTAGTAAGACCTCGCATACAAAAATGGGTAAATAAGCAAGCTGTACTCTGCAAGGAGCAGCATGTGTTTACTAAAAGAAGGTCATGTTTTAGCAATTTGCTCATATTTTATAACAATGTTGCGGCCGATTTGGATAAATGGAATTGATACACTATTATAATGTTTGATTTTTCTAAGGCATTTAATTGGATACCACACAAAAGGCTGTTGCATAAAATTGAGAAAATGGGATTGGAATATAAACTCTTGACTTGAATTAGGAAATGGTAGAAAATTAGATATCAAAAAGTGGTATGCAGTGGGTGTGAATCTGCCAGATTTAAGATGATCAGTGATGTATCTCAGAGTTCAGTCCTTGGGCCATTATTGTCCAATCTATACATTGATGACATCAGGCAGGATCTAACGTCAGATGTGCAATTGTTTGCCGAAGATGCGAAGATGGGTAGGGCAATCAGGGATGCTACTGATATTCAGCACTTACAAAATAATTTGAATAGGCTGGAAATTTGGGCAAACGAAAATGGCTATCGGTTTAATGTTAGTAAGTGTAAAGTTATGCACTTTGTCGTGATTAGATTTCCAGCAGCATATTATATTAGTGGGGTTATGCTACAAAAAACTGAAGAGACAAGGGATCTTGGTGTATTGGTGGATAGGAATTTGAAGTTCAAAGATCACAAAAGTGATCTTTGAACATACACCCCAGAAGATAATTGTGATGTTGAAGCGAACCTTGACATGGAAGAATAAGGAAGTCATTTTGCCTCTTTATAAGGCTTTGATAAGACCACAACTGGATTATTGTGTGAAGATTTGATCTCCCGGGTTCTAAGGTAGGCTGACCATACGTACCGTTTTGAAGGGACAGTACCGATATTTTCATATTTTCCGGCCGTCCCGTCGTTTTAATGAAAATGTCAATTTTTTCCCGTTTTCATAAAAACTATAAATATATTTTAATATTGGTCAATGATAAATTGTTATTCAAAACATATAATCGTATATCAATATCATGGATACCAGTCATTTGTATAACCATGGAGATGCATTGTTCAATACTAAATCTTCAGTGATTTATTCAGAGAAAATAAAAAATACATGTTAGCAAGGCTTGCGCGTCTCAAACCTACCTAGGATTATGAAGAAATTCAACGTAAAGACCGACTATACTACTCTGCCAAAACTTCGTTCTTTTCTGAGTCGACCAAAACACAACCAACTGCAATTTCCTGGTGTTTATAAAGTTATGTGCGACTATGGTCGACCTTATTTTGGCCAGACAGATAAATCTGTTTCACCTCGTCTTGAGGAACATAGACGTGACATCTCCTACAGTAGAACACGAGCGAGCGCCCTTTCCAGTCATGTTCTCTTCTCCGCAAACTCTAACCTCGAAGAACGGCCACACCAAGTTGATTGGGACGGCACAACTAATTTATAAAAATGCAAGGATGAATTTGAAAGACGAATTATAGAATCAAAAGAAATAGTTCTGGACCCTTCACAGTTGATCAACAATCTAAGCTACAATTTGCCTGATTCCCATAGCTCAGTAATCCAATACTGGTGCTCTAAAATTAGCTGTCACACGCATTCTACTCATGCCAACAGTAGCACGCGGTCACCTATTCAAATATGACTGATACTATTCTGCTTCTTTTTATTAAGCTGGAAAGTCCATTATTTTTATAAGTCTTATGTTATTTCTTACTCACCTGAAGAAGTCGGAACACCGATGAAACCTGTCGTGATTTATTAAAGGTTTTTGTTATACTTTCTCGGGTTCTAGTCAGTTAAAGTTTAATTTTTTAAATGTATACATCTCGAGTCAATCCTAATTACAGCAATATATATATATATATATATATATATATATATATATATATATATATATATATATATATATATATATATATATATATATATATAAACAGTCATAAGTGTAGATTATGACTGTTCGTCATAATCTACACTTTATTTGCGAGTACTCAGCACCAAATGAAATATTTCATATATTTGTGCACACCTTCTTTCATAACAAATCATTAGTGGTTTGTAAACATTCTTCACTATGGCAAGTTTTATAATAAACTGTTTTTGTTTTATTGTGTATTTGTTTGCCGATCATCACTGAACAGTCCAGGATAAGCTTATCGTGATAAGCAAACAGCTGTGGCGAATTTGCTTCCTATTTTGATGATCCAATAACCATTTTATCTCATTTTCGAGTAAATCCGTTGCATCAATTATATTCTTCCTTGTTTTATGCATCCACACCGTATCATGCAGAAGTTCGAAACCAAATCCAACGGATTACGATGGTTAATCCTTATTCCTGTAGTGTCATAATTCTGTATATTGCGTGTATTCTTAGCGCCGGTTTGCCTGTTTTGTGGAATGAAAAACTGGAGTTTCAGGGGGAAAAAATGACTCTGCCACATCCATAGGAGACAGGCTAACTCATATTCGATAGAAAAACCCTAATAAAGGTTCTTCGCGTCCTAGGGGAGAGAGTCGAACCCAAGTCTTTCAAACCAAGGGGAATCGTAGAAGGCATATATTATATATATTAAATGGGGTGCCCTCATAAAAAACGGAGTATAATTAAATAAGTCCGAAATAAATTTTCACCAATTAAAATTTATAACTAGAAAAATTTTAGTTCACGAAAGATATATATATATATATATATATATATGACTCGATCTGACTGTACATCTAGGGACAGACATGGCCTCAGACTCGTTTATTTTAGCTGTCACGTGGGTTTGGAACATCGAGTCTTCCACAACCCAGTGTGCCTGCTAAACTCACGATCAGTTCATTCAAAGTCTCTGCACAATCGCAGCAAGTTACAGTTCAAGTCGCATCTCAAAAGATACACGTGTGTGTGTGAGAGACGATGTGAAATATAATCGAATATCAGAAAATATGCGTTAATTATGAGCACGTACATTTCCTGTCTGTAGCGACAAATACGCTTCGTTTGAAAAGATCTTGGTTCGATTCCAACAACAGGAATTTCGAATTGCTTTTTAACTAAATGTGGGTTTGTCAATCTCTTACGTCGGCAGCAAGGCTTTTCTGCACCAGCAGAATCTCGTAACGCGTAACATGCAGGTTGGTCAGAGAATTCATGCGGCTAAGAAATGCAACACACTTTATGCGTGTCTTTATTATGCTTTAGTGCAGGGTTTCTCAAACTTTTTTTACGACGGAACACTTCACAAATCCTGAAATTTTCACGGAACACCTTGGTTATTTTGTAGTGTATTAATTAATAATTAATCGGTAATTTAGCTGATTTTTATTATTAATTAATAATTGGTAATTAATTATTAATTAATAATTAATTGAAAATCAATTAAACCATCGTTAAATTAATTTGTGCTGATTTTCATTGACATATCCTATTCTGATCACCAACAATTTATACTATAAGTACTTACGAGTGAATGCAGACTTTTTCTCCTGTGTGCTGGCAGTTTTCCCCTCCTTTTGTACATCCTGGAGATCTTTGTAGGCTTGAGGTGGATGACTCACTATCTGTTCCGTCACAAACACCTTCAATAAGAGATTTCTTAATGCCAAAATTAAATAAAGTGCCTTGTCTCTTATTCATATTAGAATTTTAAATCTGTATTCCTATTACTTTTAAAAAAATCACGGCACTCGGTTTCAGAATAAGCACTTACACACTGCAATACGAACTTGCGAAGAAAGTATTCAGTAGTAATAGATTTGAGAACCCGATACAGACTACCTTGATCTTCAATTTCAGTGGAAAAATTTTCTTTATACTTCCTTGCTGATTGGTCAGTGACATTTGCAACGCAGATGTTATTTCGTTCAGTTTTGAGAACACGCCGCCCATTGTTTTAATCGGCTTGCAGGCAATTTTTATGATCGGTCATAAACGGCGGTATTCTCTTTCCCGATTGTTGAAAGATTTCGATGTGTGAAAATTAATGATAATTCATGAATATTTCCATGTTTAAAAATATGCTGCTTGGTCACTGACATTTGCTACACAGATGTCATTTCCTTCAGTTTTGAGAACAGAGGATATGACACCCATTGTTATAATCCGCTTGTAGTCAATTTTTATGACCCGTCATATACAGCGGTATTCCCTTTCCCAAATGTTGAAAAGTTTCAATGTGCGAAAATTGACGATACACAGATGTTATTAGGCGTTCTGGGTCTGAGCTTTTCGACATATTCACGAATATTATTCTCCTCAGAATATTTCCACTATAAAATATTTCTTCATGAAAAATGCTTAGAAAACTAAAATGACAAATTCCAGAACTTTTCGCGGAACACAGTTTGAGAAACCCTGCTTTAGATAATTGTTTTCCTAAATTTCACGCGTTCTATAAAGAGGAATTGGGCCTCTTAAGGAACTTAATCAATAAATAAGTGGATTTAAATTTTTTTTGGGGGGGAGGGGGGCTGATTTCCTCTCAGTTTATTTCTTTACAATATTTCCCCAGTATTACTTACTAATCCCGATAAACATGTGCTGTTGAATCAATCACGAACGTAATCATTCTCACTTTACATTCCAGACCAGAAAAAGCTGATTTGATTAGAAGGATGGAAACAGTCAAAGATGAGGTAGAAAGCAAAGGCACTTATCATTTGACAACTGAGGAACTACATTTCGGAGCCAAATTAGCATGGAGAAACACATCACGTTGCATTGGTCGGATTCAATGGACCAAATTAGAACTGAACGATTATCGACACGTACGCAGTACCGAGGAGATGTTCAAAGCTCTTTGCCATCACGTGATATCGGCAACAAATGGAGGAAACTTAAAGTAAGTAATACAAATCAATATATGTTATATCAATTGTGCAAAGCTATGGCTCAAAAAAAAAAAAGTGCATGCGAAATAAAATGTTTTATGCTTGCGAATTGTAATAACCTCCATGATACTAAACTGGTAGCAGCTTTGCAGATTACATTCTAGTCACTGTATGAAAAAACTTTTACTATGCTTTTTTTTTATTCAGCTAATGAAGGGTTTGAACTTCACTCAATTCGTAATTTCACGAAAATCGAACACAGATAACTGCTTAAGTATAAAGAGCTAATAAGCTTCATTTCGGCAATGAAAACTTAATTTAAGTAACAGATAACTGCTTTTTCGTGCCAACTTTTCCTTTCCCATTCTGTAATACATTTTATAGTAATACATTTTACTGTTCTTGAACTTTGGTCTCATTCATAGTATTGTATAATAGCTTTCTTTTAAAAATGTACAGTGAAGGAAATCGGTTCTCTGTAGTCAACTTATCATGATGTATCCAGCAACTAGAGCGCCCCATGCGGTTCTTGCCTAGGGAGAACACAGTTTAATCACCTTATCCTCGATACGGCAGTGGTTAAATGTAGAAAACGCCCTCGACACCGCAAGGTAAAAGAAGAGGGAAGGAATAATAATAACAAGAATATATATAATCTCCACCATTATGAATCAGGTTATTCTTATTATCGGCTATTGAAGTTTAACATGCCAGTGGCACGAATCCTATGAATTAGCCGGTTGAACTTTATACAGAATAATCCCCAAACCAATACGCGAACAGATTTGCCATCAAACGTATAGATTTGACTCACTTAAATGTAATTCACTTTACGGTATATTTGCTTATTTTCATTTTCTTATTTCTTTTGGAGATTTTAATATGTTTTTATTACTCGTACATTACTTTCTTTTATTATTCAACAATGTTGAATTAGGTTGGTAACTATACATGAATTTTTACACAATCGTCTTGGATTCATGACATTTCTTTAAACTCTTTATATTTTTAGGAACTTATGCTTGTTCTCTTTCATTTCTTCACTTGAAAAATATTAAACTTTATTTTAGATGGATACAAACTACTACATGCATTAAAACAAACGGGAGTTATTTCGAAACACTAATATATCTAAGATCTGTGTAAAATAATCTAATGCAGATCTTAACAGTTAATAAGTACAGAGTTAGTAAGCGAATGTTTAATAAAAAATTGAATATATATATATATATATATATATATATATATATTGAATATTCTGCATGTTATTTAAGCGACTATAGATTACTGCTTTAAATAAATTATCTGATAATTAAGTCATCTTTCTTATTAAGCCAAGAATACTCAAATAATCTCACTATTATATTATATTATATTGACTATTACTATTATATAATAAATAGAGGAACTTTGTGGACAAACTAAAGTATCGAATACTGTTTTATAAAAACCCATTTCTTATCGATGGGTAAAAATTTCAGCCCATACATAAGAAATGAAATTGATTTCAACAAATCATCATAGAATTTTTGAACTGTACAACAAATTTTCTTTTGATATTAATGTAACGTATAAAATTAACAAACGCATTACTATTGATTTTTTTTTTTTACTTTTTTCTCCCTTCTTATTTATTACTTGCATTTTTTTTTCTCACCACAATGTTTTATGAGATATGACTTGTTGGCAGTAGCAGTAAAGCTGTTTTATTTCCGAGTATTTCGCAGACGCAAGGGTGGTAAACGTCATTGATCTCTGTGCAGGAGGACAATATAGCTAGAAGTATTGAGAAGCGACAAAAAAAAATAATAATAATCATAAAAAGAGAGAGAGAGAAAGGAAAATAGGTTGGAGTAGAAAACCTGAAGATTGAGAAAATGTGGTCAAAAAGAAAAAAATATATATTAGAATAAATGAACCACACTTAAAAGTATGGTTCACTTGTGCCAAGATTTCTATAACAATGTCTTCGGATCGCGACTGTTGTAGTATAATTTTTTTTTTCTCCAACATAAAATAGCACGCTTATTTAGTTTAGGAGTACCCTAGAGTTTGCAACTCTTCTTAGGCCTGTGATTTAGTGATTAAAACTATTATTTATTTATTCATCCATTTCTGTTTTAAATTATGCCTCAACGAACTTTTCTAGCTTAATCTTTTATAATTTATCGTTTTTAATTCATTTGGAACTTACTATTTCATGGTGTTATTTGGTTCCCTCTTAAGTCTTTCAAATAATGTATCCATATACTGTCTCAGTTAAATTATCAGGTTTAAGAAGACAGAAAACATTAAGTATTGTGGTTCCGCCCTAAATATAATCTCCAGGTATGTTTTTAGAAATGCACTGTCTATTGTCAATTTATTGTCACTTAATGCAATTCCCATAATAGTTTTAATTCTTAAATCAGAGGCTATTTTATATTGATTAGTAAATAAAGGAACTTCGTGAAAAATGCAGAATGGCCAGTGAGGGGAACGCAACCTCGACTAAAAACGGGATTCTAGAGACAGACTTTTACATGTATTCGTATATAATTACATATTTAAATATATTTAATAAGTGACTGAAAGAGCACTATGATTTATAGGTCAGTTATAATTCTACATATTTGTCTCCGAACACGATCCATATGGAGAATAACATGTGAGACCTTAAGTTTGTAGAATTTATTTCAGTTTTCTTTACTAAACAGTAGTTAAAATGATTTCCGCCTGTGCTATTTTTAAGTCCAGGTCACACTCCTTCGGTTTTTTATTTCACATTACAAACATGTGACTGCAATCTTTTCTTTCTTTTCTAATCTGAGTCCAAAGAAAACATTGTTATACACATTAAAAAAATGCCACTTTTGAATGAAATTCCTCCCCTTCGCCATCATCTTTTCCACTTAACATCACTTTTTTGCTTTTTATCTTCACGTTCAGTGGCTGCTCGTACATAAGCACTGCGACACTGCAGCACCCCCACGGAAAAATTGAAAAATTTAAATTTTGTTTGTGTCTATAAATAATAACAATGCTTACAACATTATACAAATCCAATACATGTTAAAGGTTACAGCTTATGTTTTGACATTGATTGAATAGTTAATAATTGGAATTGTTCGATTAACGCTTTAGATTACGAAACAAATGCACTGCGATCTAATGCCGATATTCGTTTGCGCTTGTCATTGCACGTTACGTCACTCCCACACTGCCCACGCTCATCCTTTTCTGTTAAAACGGCAGTGTATCTTTAGTATGCTTACGCGCGTTATTTCTGTGAGATACGACACTTTTATTATTGATATTTGTTCGTGGTGAGGATGAAATGTTTTTAAGAAAGCAATTTTTAATATGAAAATTTATTTATTAATAAATTCATTACTGATTAGGAAAATTTTTTTACTTAAAATTTTCACCGGCAGCCATTGTTCCGGTTTTAAAAAATATTTTTACCAACAATTTCACATTCCTCTCCCCTCTTGTAAAGAATCAAACAAACTCTTGTGTTATGGATGAAGTGGCGTGTGAAATGAGAGAAACAATATAATATATACATATTTTTCTATTCACATTTTCACACTTTACTTATCACAAGTTATGGTATATGTTCATAACTGATTTTATTACGCAGCATAATCACAAATTACTCCTTTTCAGGTCAATGATTTCGGTCTTTCCTGCTCGTCAGAATGACCGGGAGGACTTCAGAATCTGGAATCCCCAGCTAATAAGTTACGCAGGTTATATATTACCAGACGGGTCCATAATCGGCGATCCAACAAAAACAGAATTTACAAGGGTAAGGTTATGATCATGAATGCGGATATTTTAATAACCTTTATTTATCCCAAAGCCAGCTCCATATTTTTGCAGAGCCCGGTAAAGATACGAATGCGAGGTCCCAAGTTTCTTGGGAGAAAAATAAATAAATAAATAAATAAATAATAAATAAAAAAATTTTGTCGATCAAAAATTTTATCTTCTTCTTGGTGTGCATACGTGCATGTCACATTTTAAATAGAAACACAAAAATAATTTATAGATGTAAAAGATTTAATAAATATATTTTTCATATTGCAACTTTCAAAGAGTTCAGTTAGTTTTGCTTAGACTTACTCGTTCTTCAACAAAGTCAGTTATTAACTGACTTTGCTGAAAAAGTCTTCAGAATTTAAAATTTTAGCTATTTCGTTTTCAATCGATATAATTGCAAATGTCTACAAACGGTCTTGATAAATTCAAGATCGTAAATAAGTTTTAACAAGCATATATAAAATAGTAGTAGTACAAAAGCAAATAAAGCAGTAGTTGGTTGTTGGTCGAATGATTATCGTAATCCTTTCTCCAAACAACAGGTGGTGGATTAGAATCCCAGAATGGCCATGGATGTTTGTGATTATCTTTAGGTAGGAAATAAATTTCATTGTCCTGTGTGAGCCCACCAGCCTGTTTATTCGAGGTCTGAGATGGCTTGAAAAAGTTCCATGTTTCGTCTTTGGAACAGGATTCTCCGACTATGCAAAAAGTAAATAAGCGCTATATAAACAAACAAACAAAAAAAAAAAAAAAAAAAACACTTAGCCCAATAACGGTACTAATGTACTATAGGTTTACAACCCTTCGTGAGTGGGAACCGCATAAAGAAAAAAAAAAAAATAATAATAGCAACTGGAGACACCGACGTTAGTCTGAGAGCGCTTATTTATCTTTATTGTTGCATCACTCCAATCCCAACACCGCCGCAACCCTACAAATCTCTGAATAAAAAATGCCTGTGCGTTTGTTGGTTCATTATCACGTTTTGATGAACGCAATACATGAATTTTTTTTATATTTATTTCTGAAGCCGACTTTGATTTAACTTGATGAACAGGACTGCTCACGCAACTAAGTTACTCCATATCTAGTGTATTATTAACAGATGATATATTAAAAACGGTTTAGCATATGTTAAGGAAAGTAGAATTTATTTATCTCATATAAATTTCGCTCACTGTAACATGAGTATCATTCAGGACGAGAGCAAACAAATTGGTTAAATGCTTAAAGTTCTGAGGAGCTACAGCAAATATAGTTTTATAGTTAAAAATAATATAATAATAATTATGAACCGTTTACGGATATTAGTTACAAATACTTGGAGATAGGCATGCAGTCTGTGGGATCCTTCCTTTCCGTGTGATGATGCAACCGTGAGTTCTCTTTTACGGGAATGTACGGCGTCAACCCAAGGACAGGATGATTTCTGTCCTCATAGTCTGCGAGTTGCATGTCTGTGAGTTGCAAAAGTTAATTGATAGCCAAAAGAGAGAGGAATACGATAGAAAAATTAGTTACTTTAAGGGTTTTATAGGATTAATGCAAAGAAATATTTCGACACTTAGTTAGAAGGGACAGGACATGAAGCCATCTCTGACTATTGCTAAGAATGTGGTTTTCAAGAGTGTGAGGATAGGTTTTTTTTTTTTTTTGCTTCGAGAGTGGTGAATGAATTGAATGTGTTGCCATAGTTGCGAGTGCTTTGTCTGTTAACTGGAGAGCTACTGTGTGGATAGTTTGGGTCTCCCACGGAGGAGCTCATGCAATAATAATACTGTAGTAGCTGGAGTTCATCACTATGATTCTAAAGGCTAAAGAGGCTGATAGCAGCGAATAATAAGATATAAGAATAAGATTCTTTGGCAACAAATCCCATTCTTCTACTCATTCAAATATTTATCAACTGCAATGAATACAATGTTATTCGTGATTTTATACATCTGTTTGTGTTTCTATATAATGCAGACTTTAGCTCATCATTTCTTCGATAGTTTGTGGGGATTTTATTAATTAATTTTTATTTTAATAAAAATTGAAGAATATGTGCCGGCCTGGTTGGCCGAGTATTCAGCGTATCCGCTCTCCAGCCAAAGGAATGCGAGATCGAATCCTGCCGTGGGTTTTTCTCTTACTGAACTGTGGGAGAGTGGAACAGTTAAAGTAATAAATGCATTCAGTGTGAATAAAAGTATGACAACTGGTACGAGAGACGTAATGGCCTTCCTCGGTCAGTCTTTATAGCGGACTCGTTGGCCGAGTAGTTAGCGTATCCTCTCTCCAGCCAAAAGGCTGTGGGTTCGAATCCCACCGTGGGCATGGATATTTGTGATTGTCTGTGAAAATGCTAGTAGTGGTGTCGGCGGTAGATGGCGGTGATGTAGATGATGAAAGTAATTGCGGTTCGTTGTAGTTGGTGGATTGAGTATTGGAGACGAAAAGCTGTAGCGTAGATGCCTTCCCTCGATGAGTCTTTGAGCTATCTAGAGGTGTCACATAATAATATCCGAAATCCTATTGTTTGCGATATAAATGTTTCGAGGAATTTTCTTCAACTCCTTCAATACTAGCATAAAAATTACATAGTTACAGGCTCATTCCAACTTCATGCTGTATTAGTGTTTCATGGCAAACTGCTTATCGAAACCATACTTTAGCATAATATACATTATGCCGAAGTATGGGTTAGAATATTTTTCCTAACATAGATATTTGTGGGTGTGTGGCGAGAGGGGGGGGGGGATCACATGCCACATGGCTATTCGGATTGATCTCATTAGAATTGTTTGTCATTCACTGCTAATTAACAGAAGTCCCACCTCCACAGTTATTTCCTTTATCGTTTCTATTAGCATACACGTATTTTTTAACTACACAAAATGATATTATACATACTTGACATTTTTATTGATGAATTGCCTGTTTGGATGGCCGAGTGTTAACATATTCGCTCTCCATCCAAATAGCTGCGGGTTCAAATTCCGCCGTGGGCATGGATTTTTGTGGTTGTCTGTGAAAATGCTAGTGGTGTTGGTGGTAGGCGGTAGATGGTGCTGGTGTAGTTGCAGTTAGTTGTAGTTGGTGGAATAAGTGGTGGAGACAGAGTTGCAGAGTAGGGTCCTCCCTCGATGAGTCTTTTGAATCCCTGGTAAGGGCGAATGCTGCTTTTGAAATTCACGCTTGCTCTTGTTATTATTCAGGGAGTGAGAGGTGTGATTGAAGTCTGATTAGCAGAATAATGAATTACTGACCATTTAAAACTATATATACTCGGGTCTCTTTTTATGCGTATCTTTTTTATGCGGATTTGAAGTTATGCGGTGCATAACTTCAAAACTTGTGTACCGTTATACATAATGAACAGCGTGTTGCAGCACACTCTGGAGTAAGATGAGTAACGTGTAAACAGTGAGTGTCCGTGAAGTTTAATTTTGCATGTGAGTAGGTGTTTGTCTTTTCATTATCGAAAGCCTTTGAACTAATTTTTATTTTAAAGATTTAATTTGGCCCAATGGAGAAAAAAAAGCACCAAGGAAAAGCAGGTTCTTTGGAAATGAAAATTGCAATTTTAGATCGCTTTGCAAAAGGAGAGAGAGAGAGATCTACGGCGATTGGTAAACATTTTAATTTAGGTGAATCTACTATAAGAGCAATCAAAAAGAATGAAGTCGCAATACGAAAATCTCAATTCTGGCAAACTAAATGCCAAATTATCATAGTACTCAAGAGATGCTTTATTAGAAAACACGGAACTAGCGCTCGTAATTAGGAATGAAGAATTAACTCAAATAAGAATTCCTATAAGTGGTTATTTAATTAAGTAAAACGCATTAAGGGGATAAAAATCCCTTATTACTTCACAGCCAGTATGCGAAACTCTAAGATCGAAAACTACGATCTAAGAGTTTCATGCCGAAGAACTATCGGGGAATCCAAGCGTAAATGCCCGCCTGGTAGTACAACACCAAGGCAACTCGAAGCAAAGGTAGAGCAAGCTCCCTCACCATCCTTGATATTTTCTCATAATGTAAAAACAAACAACTCCTAGGAGATGTAATACTGCTTTAAATTATAAGGAGAGGTCACTATCCAGAGCGGTTTCAACCTTATGTATAGGTGAAGCGGGCTCTAAAAATAAGACGATCCCGAAAGATCGCCCAACTCAGCATTGTTCCACTCAGTGACAGGCTCACCCTATCACCGAAAAGAAAATCTCAGCATTGTTTTTACCCAGTGGCAGGCTCACCCCACCACCAAGCAGAGCCATAATCTCAGCGGTGGCCCCACTCAGAGACTGGCAAAAACCTACCTCCAAGCGGAGCCTCTCAAAGCCAGATCCGCCCCGCACTGGTTTCCACCCTTATGTATAGATGAAGCGGGCTCTAAAAATAAGACGATCCCGAAAGATCGCCCAACTCACCGTTGTTCCACTCAGTGACAGGCTCACACTATCACCGAGAAGAACTTCTCAGCATTGGCTTTGCCCAGTGGCAGACTCACCCCACCACCAAGCAGAGCCATAATCTCAGTGGTGGCCCCACTCAGAACAGGCAAAAACCTACCTCCAAGTGAAGCATCTCAAAGCCAGATCTGTCCCGCACCGGTTTCCACTCTCATTGGGGTCTCATCAGTGAGTAGGTAGACCTGGATGATATCAACATTTAAGTGAAAAGAACTTCACTATACGAATGCCAGAAAGGTGTGCCCATATAGTATATTATATTATAACTAAGATGAAAAACCAAACGGCTATTTTTGCTGGCGAAGTTAATTAAATTAAGGGGATAAAAATCCCTTATTATTTTACAGCCAGTATGTGAAACTCTAAGATCGAAAACTACGATCTAAGAAACTACGATGAAACCGGTCTGGGTAGTGAGCTCTCCTCATAATGTAAAGCAGTATTACATCTCCTAGGAGCTGTTTGTTTTTACATTATGAGAAAATATCAAGGATAGTGAGGGACCTTGCTCCACCTTTGCTTCGAGTTGCCTTGGTGTTGTACTACCAGGCAGTCACTTATGCTTTGATTCGCCGATAGGTTTCGGCATGAAACTCTTAGATCGTAATTTTCGATCTTAGAGTTTCGCATACTGGCTGTAAAAAAATAATTTTTATCCGCTTAATTTCATTAACTTCGCCAGAAAAAATAGCCGTTTGGTTTTTCATCTTAGTTATAAATAAAACGCTCTTCGGTTTTATGAACAGATGAAGCAATTAGAGCATTCTATGTCCGCTTCCCAGGCTGATGAAGAATTTTCGGTTAGCAAAAGATGGTTAACCGGGTTTTTAAAAAGGAATGCATTTCATAAGGTGAAGATTACAGGCGAGGTTGCAGCAGCAGATGAAGAAGCAGCCAAACATTTTCAAGTTAGCCAAAATTATTGAAGATGGTGGATATTGTCCTGATCAAGGGTTTAACGCTGACGAAACAGGATTGTTTTGGAGGAAAATGTCTAGTCGATCTTACATCGCAAAGTCTGAGAAAAAAGCAAGTAGGTTTAAAGCAAGCAAAGAGCAAGTAACATTGTTACTTTGTAGCAGTGCATCAGAGGATCGAATGTTGAAACCCCTCCTAGTAAATCGATCTCTAAGACAATGTGCTCTAAAAGGCAAAGATCTGAAACGGCTACCGGGACATTGGATGGCTAATACAAAGGCCTGGATAACGAATGCTGTATTTACTGAATGGTTCAATAATTGCTTTGTACCAGAAGTGGAAATATACAGGGTGTTCGGGATAAATTTGACATATTTATAATTAATTATATTTTTCCGTAAGTTACATGTATTAACACACACTTCTCTTCATTTAAAAGTTTGGACCCTTCTTCATTCATATACAAGATGTCAGAAAGGATGGATAGCTGGAACCCACCTGAATCATGGAAGAGAATAACTTGTATCATGATGATTCGTGCCCGCCATCAAAATAAGGATATTACGACTGCTGCCCAATGCTCCCTGAATACAGTAAAAACAATCAGGCATGAACTAGAGACTTGCAATGGTGACTACGAGGATGTAGCAAGAAGAAAGATCCCTAGCAGACGATCTGATTGCGTTCGTACAGCAGAATTCCTCGCAAATCTGCAGGAACAGGTGTTGAAGAACCCTGGCATTGGAATTCGGGCTTTGTTCGTGGAGTTGCTAACTGTAGTCAAGCCCTGGATAACAAGGGTAGCCAATGGTAGGCCGTATGTATGGCAGCAGGATTCGGCCCCTTGCCACACCTCTGGGAAAAGTCAAAAATGGTTGTCTGAAAATTTCTACGACTTCACCAGTCCAAATGTTTGGCCTCCAAACTCCCCAGACCTTAACCCCATGGATTATTTTGTATGGGGCGCAGTTGAAAAAGACACCAATCGCACTTCCAGTAATACAAAAGCCCAGTTAATGGATAAAATTAAAACAGTTTTTGCGGCCCTTCCCAGGGAGACTGTAGCATCAGCTTGTTCGAGGTTCCGAAGCAGAACTGAAGCTGTGATCGATGCTAATGGTGGTTATTTTGAGTAAATCTTGTTGATAGTATTGTAATTAACTCTGCCTGTAATGTTTTTTTGTCAATTCATTAAATTTAATAGATACAAAGAAGATTTTCTTTTTCCTTACGAAACTGTCAAATTTATCCCGAACACCCTGTATATGAAGCAAAAAACTCTCGATTTTATAGTTTTATTAATTGTTGACAATGCAGAAATCAACCGCATTTAGAACATCCAAATGTGCAGGTAGTGTTTTTTCCCCCAATACAACAAACATTCATTAGATCAAGGCATAATTGATACTTTTAAAAAATATTACGCTAAGCACACTTTTCGATTTATGTTGTATAAACTAGAAAATGAATCATTAACAATAACTGACGTTTGGAAATAATTTTCTATTTTGAACTGCGTAAATCATGTTGCATATGCTGTCACTGAAATAAGACCACAAACTTTAAATGCCTGCTGGAAAGCAGCTTGGTCTGGAGCAGCTTGCGTTACAAACAGTGCAACCATGCAAACATATACATTATCGGCTGGATTCTTTACTTTGGCACAGGAAATTGGTGGAGAAGACTTTGATATATTTATCCAGAATGATATAGACGAATTACTTGTGGATAATGCCTTACGGGATGATGATATTATTGGATATCGATTAACTTTAGATATCGTCGAAGATCCAAAAAACGATCGTCAAGCGGAAGAAAAAACCTGTTCCCCTCACTGAAAATATAATTCGAGAAGGTCTTGAATTGTACAATAAATTGGAAAATCATTTTCTTTTTAATGACACAAACTCTGAACGAGCCTTTAAATTCCAATGTGAGCTGAAGAACTGTATGTCTGGATATCGCGAGCTATAAAAAATTAGTGAAATCATCATCGCAAAGTTTAATCACTGATTACATTGTCAGAAGAAAAAAATCAGCACAGAGCGAGGGTGAAGCTAATTCTGTTAGTGAAGAACCATTGCCTTAATCATACAGATCTGATGCGCTGACTAACTCTTCTGGTGATGAAAGTGATTTAGCACCAGTTCGCAAACGTTGCCGATTATTGTCTAATAGCGACGATAATTCTGATGACACGATGTAAAAAAAAAAAATTGTTACTTTTCAATAAATTTAAATGAATAAAGCTTTAAAACAAACTTAAGCATTCTTATTTTCCTGAATTTTTATAAATTGTTATGCGATTTTAGGTGTATTTTAATTCATTGCTTCCGTTTTATGCGGTTTTAGAAAAGTATGGAACTTATCCCTAATTTTTCAACGTTAAGTTAGGTCTTTTTTGTGCGATTTTTTATATGCTGTTTTCTGTGGAACGTATCTACCCCATAAAAAGAAACCTGACTATATTTAGAAATTTATTTACGTTTAATCATACAAATACAACATTTATTTTACAAATGATATTCTATCTTTTTCAATTTAGCTACTTTAATACAAATTCTGCCCTACGGTTCATCTTTATGAACTGGTCAATAACATTCATAAAAGTTGATTGTAACTTAATTTTCCCAAGCAACACGCACACTTGTAAAGGGGCTGAAACTCACTGGCTATAGCTACGTTCACAGTATGGCCTGTGTTTACGCAACAGAGTGAGACGACGTGAAATGGCTATGCGCGCGCATGAAATCACATGCTGCGAGGATCTGGAAACTTATAACCGAGCAAGCCATGGTAGCTTTGACTAGACGAGCAAGTACGTCTTCGATACACGACGCAAAGCTCAGTTATTGCCGTACAAACTTAAGACATCTTCTGTCTACAAAAATAAAAGCCTAAATGGAATGCTTACAAATGCATGTATTTATTAGCAAATAAATATTAATTCTTTCTCAATTAATGAGCTTGCGCACTATGCATGGAGAATTCACCACTGCTCCCTGGAGGTGTAACGTAATTGCATTTTTTGCATTCTAGTAGACTCGCTTACATCCTTAATGTTCACTCCAAGTTGGTACCATTTTGTCAAACTCTCATCTATCACACCTCTTACTAAAGAATCTCCATACAATATTCGCTCTTTAATTTTGTTTACACTCACGTTTATTATTGGTGCGTGTTCATGGTGAACTATTTTTTTTGTAAATCTTGAAGAATTAAAAAATGACTTGAAGAAATTACTTGAGGTAGCAAAAGAGAAGAGTGAGATAGTCAGGATGGTGAGTCTGTTGCCGGGTATGACAGTGAAGAGTATAGAATGAGGGCCATAATTGCTATTGACTTTATGCACGGATTATGCAGGAGAAGTGGTGTGGAATTTGTGGACGTGTGGAGTGGGTTCGATGGGTGAAAGGATTTATAAAAGTTGGATGGTTTTCATTTGAATGGATTTGGTGTATGGAAACTTGAAAAGGTGTTGTTGAATGAAGTGGAAGTGGATGTGCAGAATCAGGGAAATTAAAGTTATTGGGGGTGGGGGTAGATAGATAGGGAGACAGTTGAGTGTATGAATGCATGTAATATGCCCGAGCGAGTACGGAGGACAACAAATCAGAATCGGATAGTTAGTATAAGGCATCAAAATAGGGATTGGACAAATGGGCTTTTGCAATTCATGTATACTAATGCCAGAAGTATTAGGAATAAGAAGGAAGAATTTTGGCCTTGGTTGGCACTTCCAGGCCACAGGTTATTGGCATTAGTGAAACATGGTTGACAGAAGATGATATAGCAAGTGGGATTGAATGTGAGGGGTATAGTGTGTTCAGGAGTGACGGGGAGGATAAAATGGGGGAGGAGTGTTATTGATGATAGCTGATGAGGTGAAGCCAGGGAGAATAGAAGTTGAACTGCAGGATAGAGAAAAGAGCACATTTGAGGCCATTTGGTGTGAGATTGAGGCTAGCAGAACAAAATATGCTGCTATAGACCAGGTGATGGAATAGATGGTGGAGATAGTATGCATAAGCAAATAGAAGAAATGAGTGGAAGGAGGGTAATTATTATGGGAGATTTCAACTATAGTAATATTGATTGGAAGGAGAAGAGGACACATGTGGGTAAGGAATTGGATTTTATGCAGTTATTAAGGGATAACTATCTGCGACAGCATGTAATGGAAAATACTAGGGGTCAGAGAGTGCTTGACCTAGTCATTTCATCTGGAAATTTGGCTGTAACGAATATGACCACGTTGCCACCAATTGGTGATAGTGATCATAGGGTCTTGACTTGGGAGGTGGCTAAAGGTGTGGAATTTACAATTAAGACAGGGTACATGTGGATTTATTGGGCTAGTAAGTATGACAAGCTTAGGAGTTTGATTGGTTCAGTGCCATGGCATGTAAAACTGCAAGGGCTGAATGTTGATAGTGCATGGAAGGTGGTCTGCCTCCCACTGACGAGACCTCAATAAAGGTCGAATTCGGTCTGGGTAGTGGCCCTTCCCTTAATGCATAGCAGTATGCATGTCTGCAAGGAGATGTTCTGTGCATTATGGGAGATACTGAAACAAGGATTGATGAAAGCTTGGTCACCTTTGCTCGGAATTTCTTGGTGTTGCACCACCTTACCTCAGTCGTGAAGATATTTTCAGGTGCAAACTTTGTTTGCTTACACTTGGATAAAGGATTAGACTAAATTTATTATAGCTTAATCAAGTGCAAAATAAACTATTCAAAATAAACTTTTTCCTTTTTAACAAAATCGTGTGGTCGACCACTTGGAATCGCATTTGAAGAAATTTTTGATGAAGAAATTAGCGCAACATCCAACGAAGATAATCATCACTATTTTTGCACCCATGCAGATTGAACATCAACTCTGGATGATGTGCATCGCCAGGAAAAAAAGAAATCACTTAAGAATTGTTTATAGGAGGCAATGGCTGACTGTATACCTAGAGGCCAAATAATAAATCTAGTAGGGGTTATGAATAACACCATTAAGCTTGAGCTGCAAAAAAAGAAACAACTGTGGAGGGAATTTAAGGAGAAAGGTGACCGGCAGGCACATGAGTTTAAAGTGCAGGCCAGAAGGTTAACGAGTGTGGTAAGAAAAGCAAAAGCAGATTATGAAAGAACATTATCTATACAGGCTAAAGAGAATCCCAAACAGTTTTTCGATATGTTGCAAGTAAAAAAAAAAAATGTATAATGCAGAATGATTATAAAGATTGCCGATGGTAGGGAGGTAACTGAATCAGTTGATATAGTGGAATTACTAAGAAAGCACTTTATGAAACTGCAATAGTTATATCATCCAGGTGGTGACATTGCAGAAATGAAAGAACCAATAATTTATACGGGAATCGTGGTGAATGAAGTGGAGGTAAGTTATCTATTACAAAACCTCAATGTCGATACATCTGTGGGATTGGATGGTATACCAGCTCGTGTCGTACATGAAGCGGCCAAAGAATTGTCAGTTCCTTTGACCATTTTGTTTAATTCGAGTCTCGGGTCTGGGTTAGTCCAGCAGGGGTGGAAGGAGGGGAAAGTAGTTCCACTGCATAAAGGAGGCTCCAAAACTGCTGTTGTAAATTGCCGACGGAGCAGCATATCAGGAATCGTTGTCAAGGTCTTGGAGAAATTGTCAAGAAAAAAATACAGCATTGGATAGTTGAAAATGGGATACTGTATGGGGGACAGCATAGTTTTGTGAAGGGCAGATCATGCGTCAGTAACTTGCTCACGTTTTATAACAGAGTAACGGCTGAACTGGATAAGGGTAATGGGTTTACAGTGATTCTACTGGACCTTGCTAAGGCATTTGGCAGGATACCACATGGAATTCTAATCAGTAAACTGCAACATATCGGGATGGATATAGGGTTGGTGAGATGGATATGATGGTGGTTGATGGAGAGATATCAGAGAGTGGTTTATTCAGGAATAGAGTCCAAAAGACAGCCTCTGACTAGAGGTGTGCCACAGGGTTCTGTTCTTGAATCAGTAATGTTCAATTTGTTTATTAACGATATAGGAAAGGATCTGAGATGAACTGTTCATTTGTTTGCTGATGATGCAAAGTTGGGTAGAGCAATAGTGAGTGCAGCAGGATGTCAAAATTTTGCAGGATGATTTGAATAGTTTGGAGGACTGGGCTAAGGAGAATGAATGTCACTTTAATGTGGTAAAATGTAAGGTTATGCATTTTTTGGTGAAAAGCTTAGCAGCAGTATATCACATCGATGGAAACTGTACTCTAGGAGATTGACAAGGGCAGGGATTTGAGAGTGTTGGTGGATAGAGAGTTGAAGTTTAGGGGGCACATCGCAAAAGTGGCTAAATCAGCTCATCAAATCTCTTGGTTGCTGAAAAAATACATTAACAAGCAGAAACAAACAGATTATTGTTCCTCTGTATCGAACCTTGATAAGACCCCATCTAGACTACAGTGCCCAGATATGGGCACCATGGTTTCTTCTTGATGGGGGGGGGAGTGGATCCAGAGACGAGTGACCAAGATGATAGCAGGTCTATGGAATGAACCTTTTGAGAACAGGTTGAAGATTTGTGGGCTGCAAAAATTGGTTGATAGGCGGAAAAGGGGTGATATGATTGAGACATTCAAATTACTGAAGGGTCTCTATAAGATTAATTCAGAAGATATCTTTGAGAATAGGACTGGTGGTGGGAGGACTAGGGGCCATACATGGAAGCTGGGCAAGAGTATGGTTATCAAGGGTGTTAGCGCTAGTTTTCTTTACTTGGAGAGTGGTGAATGAGTGGAATAAGCTGCCAGAGTCCGTTGTGGGTGCCATGACTGTAAATGAGTTCAAGGCGAAGTATGATAGATACTGTTTGAATGTCGAATAGTTGTTCTTCACATGATGTTAGGGCTTCCCTTGATGAGTCTATGGACTCATCAAGGGAAGAATAAAAGGGAAAAATAAAAATAAAATTCTTATTATAAGCAACTCCAAGGACTCCTTGGAGTTGCTTATAATAAGAATTTTATTTTTATTATTTTTATTTTTTATTTTTTTATTTTTTTTGAGTTTTACGTTTTATTGATTGCTAAAATATTTACACATACAATAAACATCTTGAGTGACATTGCAACTTATAATTTTACAGAATTTAGCACTAAGTGCTACATTTTCTACATTGGATTTCAATTAAAATTTTTAATAATACTTTTTTGCTTCTATATTATGTATTTACAACATATGTTCTTCTAATATTAACAATAAAGACGATACAGAATTTTTGAATACAGAGTATACAGAATAATAATAATAATAATAATAATAATAATAATAATAATAATAATAATAATAATAATAATAATAATAATAATAATAATAATATATTTTTTTTATTGTTCTTTCAAATATTTACATATGTACAATGATCATCTATTCAGTATATTATTTTACAACGTTCAGCACTTTGTGCTACATATAATGAGATTTAAATAGTAATGATGATAACAGTTTTTTTTTATATAACAATCATAATAATAATTTACAATTATATTGTTCAGAGTTATATAAGTTGTATAATATTACGTGTTGTGGTTTACTATTTTTTTTTTCAAATTTGAAAAAGTGTGATTATACAACAATATTTACAGATATGCAATCTGAATATTATGTGTCCTTATTTTCAAAAACATACGGTGTAAACTCATGATTTACTTTTAAATATATTTTTTTTTACATTGCATACATTTGTTACAGTTATTATATACATTACATACATTTGTTACAATTATTATATACATTACATTCATTTGTTTACATATGATACATTACTTACATTTGTTTACATGTGATATTTACATTACGTACATTGGTTTACATATAATACATACATTGGTTTTCTTGTGATACGTACATTACATGCATTTGGTTACATATCATACATCTTGGATGAGAACTAATTTTTTTCTCCTTTCATCCTCGAAGCTTAAATGTAAGCTTATCTGAGGATGACACCAGTTGGTTATTATGTATTTTTTTTTTCTGTATAAGGATGCTACGGAATCTATGATTGAGAAATTCGCGCGCACGCACGCACGCACGCACGCACGTCCGCGCGCACACACACACACACACACACACACACACACACACACACACACACACACACACACACACACACACACACACACACACACACACACACACACACACACACACACACACACACACACACACACACACACACACACACACACACACACACACACACACACACACACACACACACACACACACACACACACACACACACACTTCGTAGTATGTCCTTAGAGCTCTTTTCAGGCTATTGTAGTTTGTAAGGTTTCTGTATTCAAAAGGTAATTTGTTTATCATGTCTGGAATGTAGAAGTTTCGCGTGGCCTTTCCGTAGTGATTATTGTATTTATATGTGATATAATTAGTAGTCTGAGGTCTTGTTATATATGTATTTCTAACTGTCCTGTAGTTGGCATCGAAATAATGTTTTAGCAAGGCTGCATAGTGACATAAATGTTTTGCTGTCAGTATTTTGTGTTCTGCCATTGCAATGTTTATAAGGTCGTGATTTTCTCTTTGTTCCCAAAAGATCAGTTTTGTCATTTTGTACTGTAGCGACATTAATTTGTAGGGTGCACAGAAAGCATACGTTGTTATAGCGTATCTTAGTATATTCTGGCATAGTGCTTTGTATATTAGTGTTTTTAGGCGTATGGGAACTATGTCTTTTAATCTGTAGAGTTTGCCACTTACTGTTCGGAGTTTGTTGTGTAGATGTTTTATATGGCTATTCCAGTTCATATCTACATCGAAGTAAATTCCAAGGTATCGTTTTGTTTCAACCTGAGTGATTGTAGTGGTTTTGCTGTTCTGTGTGTTTTTTGTGTTGGAAAGTGGATGTTGGATGGTTATATATTTGTTATCAACTGGTCGAGTCAGTGGATTTCTGAATATCATTAATTTTGTCTTTTCTGAGTTTAAGTGTATGGAGTTTTTCGTGAGCCAGTTTATGATCAGATTTATATCATGTTGCATATTTGTTTGGGCTATGCTTGCGTTATTATGGATAGATATTATTGCTGTATTGTATGCGTACTGGAATATCTTACCTTTGAGTGGTAACTGATTAATACCGTGCCTGTAAATGTTGAATAGAGTTGGGGAGAGTACAGCTCCCTGTAGCACTCCACAGGTTACTGGTAGCTCTCTGCTTCGGTTTGATCCGATACGTGTGATATGCTTTCTATTTTGGAGGAAGTTTGTAAACCACCTGTGAAGAGGCCCGTCTATTCCAACATGCCTCAGCTTTTCTAACAAGGTTTGATGTGTAAGTGTATCGAATGCTTTGGTTAGATCTATAAAGACTACCATGGCTATTTTGTTTTTGTCTAAGGCGGTATTAATTACGTCTGTAAAGTCTTCCAAGAGAGATGTTGTTCCCTTACTTTTCTGAAAACCATATTGTGTTTTGGGGATAATATTAAAGATCTCAGTGTATGCTGTGAGTTTCTTCAGTATGATCCGCTCCATAATTTGATTGATAATTGGTAATGTTGCTATTGGTCTGTAATTGCTGATTAAATTTCTCTTTCCTTGTTTGTATATGGGTGTAATTATGGTGGTCTTTAGCATACTTGGTATCTGTCCTGTTTTAAATATTTTATTTATTAGTTTTAGTAGGATAGGACTTAAACTAGTTGCATGTTGCTTTATATCTTTAGGTCTGATACCATCTATTCCTGGGCCTTTGTTTGGTTTGATTTGATGTATTGCTGAGAGAAGTTCTGCTTCTTTTATGGTTGGGAACCATAATGTCTGTTTTGATCGCGGTCCAACTGGAGGGTCTCGTTTTGTGATTGGGGGAATATTTCTGTGAAGTTCTTGGATGGAGTCTGCAAAGTATTGGTTAAAGTCATTTGCTAGTTGTTTGATAGGTTTTGCGTCTTTCATGAAGCTGTGTTTTATGGTTTCGGAGGCAGTGGGGTTGGCAACAGAATCTAGCATCTCATTAAGCAGATGCCAGGTTTGTTTCATGTTGTTTTGTGCGGAGGTTAGTTTGTCTCTGTAGTAGCTTCTTTTTGCATTTCTGATTTGTGTTGTAAGGCGATTCCTTGTTATCTTATATTCAGTTTTTAAAGTTGTGTTATTTGGATATCGCTTTAATTTTTTCCATAAAGCGTCCTTTCTGTGTATTTCTAGGATTAAGTTTTGTGTTATCCAAGGATTTTGTGTTGTTTTTGATCGAATTCGGACTTTCTTTGTAGCTTTCTTATATATTTCCTGCAGTGTGAGTTTAATGTTGTTGTATAAGATATCTGCTGAATCTGATGCCAGGTGTTCCCAGTCTGTTTTTCTTATTTCGTGGTTGACTATTTCTTCGCCTATTATTGTTTTCTGTCGTTTTTCTTCTGTGGGACATTGCATGGGTATTGTCTTGGTGTGCAGGTTTAGAGCGGTGAAGTAATGGTCTTCTACTTTGCACTTTATGACTGATGCAGTGTAACTATTTGGTGATGCTCGGACGTTTATATGGTCTAGACAGGAGGCAGTGATAATATTTCCGAATATTTCTTCTCTAGTACATGGTGTTATTGTTGGTATTAGATCGTACATGGATAGTGTGTCTAGGTATTGTACACTGTTGTTCTGGTTTTCATTTGCAATATTAATGTTTATGTCGCCAATTATCATTAGGTGTTCGGTTGAGCATATTTCTTGGCTTGAAAGCCAGCAATTGAGTTCGTGTAAGAATTTTATCATGTTTAGGTTTGGTGGCCTGTAAATAGCATTTAGTATTATGGGATGCTGTGTATTCGTGGTATTAATGATTTCGAGGCAGAGGGTTTCAGCATGCTCAAACTGATAGGCCATTTCTTTTGCTATTAATTTTTGTTTCATAAATATTAGTATTCCACCCCCTCTTCTTGTTTGGCGGCATGATCTATGTTGTTGGAAGCCTGGAATTTGGAAAGCAGTCGCTTCGTCATTAGTTATGGATACTTCTGTAAGAATTAATATATCAATAATATCAGTGTAATTCCTCATATAAGCCTGTAATAATAACCAATGTTTTCGGATACTTCTGATGTTAATATGCAAGAATGAAAGACCTCTCGCTTGTACTGTGTTTTGTTTCCATGCATCAAGAGATTCGAAAGTACAATTACTGATGTATTCTGGTGTAATTACATCTATCTGATGGTTCACATTCATTTTTGTTGTGTTGAGATCTTCTTATTGAACTAAATTAGAGTCTTTTGTTTCACTCTGGCAACCTGTCTATATCATCCGAGCTTTTTATTTGTATAGACTTTGAAGTCTGTGACTTTCTCAAGAATATTTTGCCGTCTTTGATCCATAAAAATTCATACTTTTTTTCTGATTTTTCCTTTCTTGCTTGGTACAAAAGATTCTGATTGAAAGGTGTTAAATACTCAGATAGAAAGATTGGCGTATTGTCTTGCGATGCATTTAAATCCTTGACTACTGGTTTTTTCAGTCTGCTGGCTTTTATGAGATTGTCTCTTGTAGCCTTGCTTGTCAGACGAACTATGACTGGTGCCGGTCGTGGCGAACCTTGTTTTCTGTTCTTCCTGGGAAATCGATTTATGGTCTGAATATCATTATGCTGTAAGGGGATGTCAATTGCATGGCCTAACTTTAGAACTACGTCTCTGAGATTTTCTGTGGATTCGGTTTCTGGAAGACCGTTTATGACAAGGTCTTCTTTATGTTATTGTAGGTTTAAAACTTCGTATTGTTGTTTCAGGGAATTAAATTCTTGACGGAGTTCCGATGTGTCTTTTATCAATTTGTGCTGCCTCTCAGTTAATGCGTTAATGCTGGTTTTAATGTCTTTTACCGTTTGTAAGACTTCTTCGACTTTTGAATTATTAAATTTAACAAACTCTTCATATTCGCTAATTTTTTGTTTTTGTTATTTCTTTATTCTGTTTATCAAATAGTTCTTGGACAAGATCTACCAAGCTGGCTTTTATATTTTCTAAACCTTTTTCTAGTAATAAATTAACGGAACTCAAATTATAAGACTCACCGGTGTTTTGTTGTCTGTTCAGTTCATCGTCCGATTCTGCCTCCGGCGTAATCAGTTGCGTCGTGGGTGGTGGCGTTTCTTTGTTCTCTCTACAGTTTAGGCACTTCCATTCTTTTCGTTTGGCATTGGATTTGCGTTGCCAGGTTGTTTCAGAAAGTCCGGAACATGTAAAATGAAGATTCCTATGTCATTTCCTGCAGGTTATGTAACATCCGTCGGACGGCAATTCCTTCTGACACTTGTTGCACTTCATGACTCTCCTTTCTTCCTCTGGACAGCTGCAAAGATGGCGACGTCCTTTGTTCTGTACTCGTTAGCAACCGCGGTGTACGCATCAATTTTTTTAGCACACTCAGATTTTGGATTCCACTTGGCCGATTTCGATGAATTATATGTCACTGTCTTCAGCGTGACAAGTAGAGTTTCTTTATGACACTTTTAAATTAAAAACAGGAGTCAGAACCACATTAAAATTATAAAAATGGGACGAGTGATAAGACCTCTCTCCAATACTACTACCACTACTACTACTACTACTACTACTACTATAATAATAATAATAATAATAATAATAAATCTCACAGAAATAACGTGCGCAAGCTTATGATACACTGCCCAAGCGGCAGTGTATCTATTGACGTAACGTGCAATGACAAGCACAAACGAATATCGGCGTTAGATCGCAGTGCATTTGTTTCGTGTAACGATAATTGAAAAAATATAATTCTTTTCATATTTTCAGCAGTGACACTCGTCATAATTCAGCCTTGTATCTATAATAAATAAATAATTATACGTTATTTTAAGAAAATAAAGTAAGATTTACAAAAAAATAGTTCACCACGAACACACACCAATAATAAACGTTTCATATCTCACAGAAATAACGCGCGAAATATAATGACATAACTTGCAATGAGAAGTGCAAACCAATATCGGCGTTAGATCGCAGTGCACATTTGTTTCGTAATCTAAAGCGTTAATCGAACAATTCCAATTATTAACTATTCAGTCAATGTCAAAACATAGGCTGTAACCTTTAACATGTTGTATTGCATTTATATAATGTTGTAAGCATTGTTATTATTTATAAACACAGACAAAATTTAATTTATTTATTATTCCTTGGGGGTGCTGCAGTGTCGCAGTGCTTATGTAGCCACTGTTCGAATATTTACTAGCAGGTATTCTGCTTATGTTGATCAAAAGGAGATCTTTCTTATATAATTTACATTTGGACAAATGCCATAGAAAAGTTTTGGAAATTTTAAGTAGTTATATTGTTGATATCTCTTAAGTTATTAGATTTAGTACAAAGAGCTATTGAATAAGATTCAAAATACAGATTCCTCTGCAAGCAACAGGATACTCTTTTTTTTTTGGAAAGAAAACTTCCCATATTCCCCCCCTATCAGTGTACAGAAACTGATTATTACGGTTTCTCATGTATAACAGGTACTTTATCAAGTATTGATACCGCTATATCACAGCATCATCATCAAATTCCTGACATGTACCTTCAAGGGATGTACAAGATATGATCGTACTACAGGAAAAATTTACATCATTATTAACCAACGGCACATTCAGGATTTAATCTTGAGGGGGTGGTGGGGGGGACTATCAAGATTTATTCTTGGGGGAGCACTCAATATTTTATCTTGGGGCCGTGTTGAGTAAACGATTTGAAAATAGACACTACACATTGCATATGACCTATGACAGAGAATCTGCAGTGATCACCAATACATGAAACTAGTGACTTCCTCTAGTCCAGCTCGGGCAAATGAGATAGTGGTTGGGCTGCCCGAGTACTGCCTCCTTCAACTTGCATTCACAACGGTCATCATTCCTGAGCGCTATAGGGTATTCCCACCTTATGTGACTGCTAATTCATAAGTAGTATAGAAATAGAAGACACGACATAAATAAAAAAAAGTAATTTTAATTAGGAAAAGATTCACAACGGTCATCATTCCTGAGCGCTACAGGGTATTCCCACCTTATGTGACTGCTAATTCATAAGTAGTATAGAAATAGAAGACACGACATAAATAAAAAAAAGTAATTTTAATTAGGAAAGGATTTTTGGAAAATTTTCTAGTGTTTTTTTTTTCCTTTTTTTGTGGGGGGAATGCGCCCCTTCTCCCCCCCCTGGGTGAGTTACTATCACTAACTTTCTATCTACAATTTTCCTCCCGAACAATCAGTTACTGTAAAGACTCCAACATTATCAAAGTTTATATTTCTATCTTCTGAGGCAGTTTTTAACATATCAATCCACTTGTATCTTGTTCTTCTTCTGGATCATTTTCCTGCCACCATGGCAGAGAACAATTGTTTTGCTAATTTGTCTTCTCACAGTCTGTTTAAGTGACCATACCACCTGAGATTAGCTCTTCTAACACGTTCCTGGATGCTAACAATGTCAAGTTCTTTCCTAATATCCTATATTTTAATATAATATTGCCATTGATGCCATCTGTTCATGCCGCTAATCTTTCTCAGGACTCTCATCACTGTGGTTCTAGTCTTTGGTCAAGTGTTTGGCTTCTAATCCGGCTCTAAAATCCATAAGTTAAAATTCATTTGAACACTGCCTTGTATACAGCTAATTTAGTGTTTAGACTAATTTCTCTCCTATACCATATAAATGTATTCAGCTGACTTCCTGCTATACTAGCTTTGTTGATTCTGTTGTCCGTTTACATATTTAATTTACCATCTTCACTAGACATCGTGTCTAATAAACTAGCTGAAATATTTTATTGTTCTATAGGTACTCCATTCACAATGCAGTAGATATTTTCATTGCTTCTGACTATTTTCATTGTCTTTGCCTTGATATTGCTAACCTTTATATCATATCTATTACAACAGTTACTCAATTTATTCAGGGAATCTTGCAGACTTGCAGAGGGTTTATTTAGAAGTATAACATCATCTCCATAAAGTAAAGAGCTGATATTATCATCTCCAGTTTTGATATCACATTTAATAACACTTTCCTTCATAATGTGATCCATATAGATAATGATTAACAGAAGGGATAATGTACATCCTTGTCTGACACCAGGTTTTACATTAAACCGTCATTCTGTACTTCATTTCTATCTGCTGACTTACAACTCAAATAAAGACTTACGTATTGCTTAATATAATGCCCAAATGACACCATACAACTGTAGTGTTTTTAATAGTTTCATTATTATTATTATTATTATTATTATCTCCCCAAGACCTCATGGAGTCAATGACTCATCTGGGAGGTCCTTTTATCACACACATATCTCATCATACCGTGTCTTAAACACACTCGAACTCCTTGCAGACACCACACTCTCAGGCAAGGCATTCCAATCATTCACAAAACAAAAACCTGCCTCTCACTCCCCTACTCACACCCTCTTTATACAGTTTCCAGGGAGGACCTCTGGTTCTCCCCTGATCTCCCACTATTCTCTGTAGAACTTCTCTGCCACTGATCCTATAACAACCCCTTACCAACTTGTAGGTCTATATCATATCTCCCCCCCTTCCTCCTGTCCACCAGATTCTGCAAATTACATCTTCTCAATCATTTCTCATACTCTGCATTCCAGAGGTCAGAAACTAGCTTAGCCAGTCGCCTTTGGACACTTTCCAACATCTCTTCATCCTTCTGAAAACCCGGTGACCAAATCTGAGTACAATAGTCCATGTGTGGCCTAATCAAAGCCTTATACAACGGAACCTGAATCTCTCTACTTCTACAAGTTAGTGTCCTCTGCATCATTCCCAGAAGCCTTTGTGTTGTCTTCATAATTTTGGCTATGTGTCCCCTAAATTTTAGATCCTTATCCACTATCACCCCCAGATCTCTTATTTCCTCCACTTCCAACAATATATCCTCACCAAGAATAAATTCTGCATCCCATCTTTGTTTTCCAAATTTTAAAACCTTACATTTTGAAACATTGAACTCACATTTCCATTTCCGTGCCCAATCTCAATTTATTCAAGTATTTCTGTAAGGCCACAACATTTTCACTACACACATGGTTCGTCCCAACTTTGCATCACCTGCAAACAACTAAATATCTCCATCCAAATCTTCACCAATATCATTAATATACAAGTTAAACAGTACTGGACCTAAAACAGACCCCTGAGGCACTCCACTAGTGACTTTCCTTTCCCTGGATATCGCTCCACATACACGACTTGTTGATACCTATTACATAGCCAGACACCAATTCAATGCACCAATGTAATATCCAACACCATCTGCAGTAGTTTGACTGTCAACCAAGTATATTACTGTGTATCGTCTACTGTCTGTCCAAGGAAGCAGTCACTTTATTGTAATAAGTAAGTAGATTACTAAAACATGATCTCCCTTTAGCAAATCCATGCTGTCCATGAAAGATAATACCATTGTTATCAACCCAACTCGGGATCCTAGTTCTCAAAAGCTTCTCCAACAACTTAACCACAACACCTGACACACAGATATGCCTGCAGTTTGATGTTTGAGTTCGATCACCTCCTTTATGAAGTGGCACAATCTTGCCCTCCTTCCACTCCTTAGGAACTTGATCGAGTGTAAGACTCATATTAAAAAAATATGTCAAGGCAGGTGGCAACTCCCTGGCACATTCCTCAAGAATACGTGGTAATATATTATCAAGTCCCACAGCCTTATTAACATCTAGTTTACTCAACTCCCCATACACTTCTTGCTCACCTACAATCAGTCTCTCTTCCTTATCATCAACTGCTCTCAATCCCTCCATGAAGTCACATTCACAAGATTGAAAGATCTTACGAACTCCTCATTAAACATCTCCACCACTGCATCAGCTGTCTTTAAACCATTTTCTCCAGTCAATGTCATCCTTCCACAATTATTCTTTATTTTGCTGGCTACATATCGAAAGAACTCCTAAGGATTATTTTTGGCTTCATTAGCCAACTGCTATTTATACCTCTCTTTAGTTACCCTCACCAAACAAGTCACCCTCCTTGCTTGGTCTTTGTAGACCTGATGGAATTGGTTATTTCCACTTTTCTTATGCTGCCTCCACAATGCCCTTTTTCTCTGTATCGCATGCTTAATCGCTTTATTCATCCATCTCACAGACACCTTATTTAGCCTTCTCACCCTTGGAATACATTTAGACATTGCATCTACTAAACAGTTTTTGAAAAACACCATGCTGCATTGATCTCTTTTCCAGATAACTCCTCATTTCACACTACACACGCAAGCTGTCTCCTGAAATCTTCATAATCACCCACCCCTTGTAGTTCCACATATACCCTTTTCTCACAGGGGTCCTCGCACTGCTAGCAACCACCGAGTTAATCACTTCATGGTCACTATCACCAATTGGTCGATTAAATAGACACCTCATTTATAATTACATCCTCTGATGAGATGACCAAATCCAAGACCCTTAATCCTCGTGTGCCCTCTGTTACATACTGCCTGAGGTAGTTAGCCCTCAAAAACTGAAGAAACTCATTTTCGTAACTTCCAGTGGCTATCTCATCATTCCAGTCTATATTACTATAATTAAAATCACGCATAATGATCACCCTTTTTTTATTTACTCTCCTAATTTGATTGTACATTTCATTTTTACCACCATCCACATTACCTGGTCTATAACAACATCCCACCAAGTATTTGATTCCATTCACCTCTATCTCACACCACACCGCCTCAAAACCACTGGCACTATTTCCCTCTTGCATTTCTACTTTATATGGACATCACTCTTTCTCTATCATCAATAGCACTCACCCTACCCTTTTACCCCTTCTGTCCTCACGAAACACATCATACCCTTCCAACTCTATTTCTGTCAGGATGTCATCCTCTTCCAACCATGTCTCACTTATTCCGACAATCTTTTGGTAAACAGACGCAATTAGTGCATCCATTTCATCTGCCTTATTTCTTATACTTCTGGCATTTGTATACAAACACAACAGCTTATTTCTGGATCTAGAACTAGTTCCACTGATACCACTCACTTGATGTGATCTCTCCTTGCTCGACCGATGCCATTTCCCTTTCTGCTTCTTCACTTTAAAACCCTTTTCAATTCCAACTGTTTCCTCTTGATCCCTGTCATCTCATTCCTTTACTGCCTGCACATGTTCACCTCCTCTTGGGGCATCCACCTTTGTCATGCTGTGTGCCCCTGCCACTCTGAGCCTCCCCGTTTCCCTGCTCCTCTTGCACACCCATTCTCTCATTTTCTATACTCATACCACTCACTTCCCCATTCATATCCACCTCTTCAATCTCTCCTGTCTTACACTCCCGCTCTTCCACATCACTTCCCACTCGATCTGATTCATTCTCTCTATTCACTTCTCTACCCTCCAGCAACAGTCTCTCCAAGCGACTCACACCGTGACCACTCAAATGCAGTCTATCGCTCCCATACTGCTCACTTTGTCCCTCAAATTCATTCCACACATTAACAAACTGTACTTCCGTCTCCTCACACATTTCAGCCAGCATATCATTCATAAGCCTTGCTCTCTGCCTCTTTTCACCACAGCCCTACCTAGGCATCACCTAACTACCCTTCCTGTCACACTATTCTCTTTTATCCTTCTAAGCAGCCTCCTGATATCCATTCTGACACCTGGAAAACATACCTTGTGCATTCTATCCTCCAGCACACCTTTAATAATGGAGTCCCCATACAACGCCACTCGCTCAATTTCGTTAACTCTTTCATGCCATCATTATTTATTTTAAGAGTTTTTACCCGAATTTGCTTAATTTCATTCCGCATCCATTTCATTTCTTGCCTCATCCAATCCAATTCAACTTCCGAATCTCGGGACGCATTCTCTCCATCATTCAATCTTTCTAACTCTCGACCTCCTCTTCTCACTTTCACTCTCATTCATCCTTCTTTTTTTCCGTACTTTGTTTCCGTATGTCCAACATGCGTCTAAATTTCGTTATCATTCTTCCCATTTTCACACTCATTCATCTTTCTTTGTTTCTGTACTTTCAGTCCAACATGCATCGAACTTTCGCTATCATCCATTCTTTCGATTTTTTTCACTTTAGATTTCTGCGTCACGCCATTTCAAGTTTCATTCGTTCTCTCAATTTCGTTTCCTTCCGCCACTCTCACCTCACTTTCGTCCCTTTTACCATCCGTTATGGGTTTCAAATCGCTCATTTGATTTTTTAACATTTTTTTCGCCTCGCTTTCTCACTATCCTTCTCTTTCAAACGTGCACTCATTTTACCCGCGTCAATCTCGCTACTAACACTTTGTGTCATCAATTTTATATTTGTATTCATCAATTCCTCGTTCAGGTCACACTTCGCACACACCCTCTTAGCACCTTGTCATATGCCTTTTGACAATAGTTAAGAAATCATCTGAATATAACAAAGATCTGTATTAAAGTTTTGTTATATTCACATGATTTCTCAACTATTTGTTGTAAAATGAAAATCTGATCCTGACAGCCTCTATTTGGCCTCAATCCAGCTTTTTCTTCACCAAGCCTCTCTCTTCTCTTCCACAACCCTTCTTAACTGTTTCTCAAGTATACTTGCCTAAATAATAATTTTTTTTCAGTAATAATGATAATAATAAACCTTACCAAGAACACTCAGCAGAGAAATACCTCTCTAATTCTCACATTCAGTTTTATTTTACTTCTTATATATGGGTACTACAAATGCTCTACTTCATCTGGAATTCGTCCTTATGTCCAGTCCTTTTGAACTAAGCAGTGTAGCCACTGTATATATCTCCATACTTGAGCATTTCTGGTTGAATATCATCTACTCCAGCTGCCTTTCCACATTTCAGGCTTTTGATGACTTTTTCTACTTCAATTATTATTATTATTATTATTATTATTCAGGCCTCCATGGAGTTAAAAGACTCACTGCGGGAGGTCCTTTCTAAGAAACACAAGTCTATCAAGACTCATCGAGGGAGGTCAATCCTAGGAAAAACAAAGTCTATCATACCACTCCTTAAACTCATTGACCGTTCTCGCTCTCACCACTCTATCAGGCAATGCATTCCATGGCTCAACCACCCTCCATGCAAAGAAACCACTCCTTACCCTCTTTCTCACAGTTTCCTTTCATAACTTCCAGGGATGGCCCCCTTGTTATGACTCCTTCCTGTTGTTCAACCAAGTAAAAGATCTCCCCAGTGTCAACCCTGTAACCACCTCTCAACAGTTTAAAAGTCGCAATCATATCACCTCTCCTTCTTCTATCCACACATCTATCCACATGATTGCATGCCTGGTCAGTGTTTTTTACCACTATATTTTTACCACTGTGCTTTCACTGATTTAGCAATTTTTTGAAGTAATTACTCCATACTTCAAGGATATATTTTTCTCCAGTTTTCATGTCATCTTTATCATCTCTAATTCCTTTTACAACACTCTTTCCTCCATTTCTGAGCTTCTTCAACAACTTCCAGAATATCTTGCCTCCTTCTTGATATTTATTTTCTATATTCTTACCAAAGTTTTCCATGACGTTTGTTTAGCTTGTTTTACACAGTGTTTAGCATTCTTTGATTTGTCTCTGTATTCTCTAAGAGCACAAGCTGACCTATTTACCAGGAACGTTTGATATGCTTTCTTCTTTTCCTTCACTGCCTCTTTAACTTTCTCTGTCCGCCATGGAGTTCTGATTTTTCTATCCTTGCAGACAACCTCACCTCATGTCAGTGGTGTAGCTAGAGCTTTTTCCACCAGGGACGGTCCCTGAGTTTGTCACCCCTATAAATACACATCAAAAATACTAAAAAGTCAAGATGATGTTTAGGGAAATAAATTAAAACACTATGTTTATTTTCAGTGGCGCACCCAGCGAGGGGGAAAAGGGACCCTGGTCCCCCAAAAGAAAAAGGGAAAAAACACTAGAAAATTTTCCAAAAATCTTTTCCTAATTAATTTTTTTTTTTTTTATAATTTACGTTGTGTGTTTTATTTCTATACTACTTATGGATTAGCGGTCACATAAGGTGGGAATACCCTATAGCTCTCGGGAATCCCGACCGTTGTGAACGCAAAGCGAACGAAGTAGTGCTCTTGTGGACCGAGCGCTAGTTCGTTTGCCCGAGCCAGGCCAGAGGAGATCACGGGTATCATGTATTGGCAATCGCTGCAGATGCTCAGTCATAGGTCGTACGCATTCTCAAATCGTCTACTCAACTCTTCCCCCCCCCCCACTCCAAGATTAAATCCTGAGTGGGCTAGTGTTTATTTTCGAAGTGAAACTTGAATTTCAACATTCTAAAATGTTATTTTTCGTGCTTTTCTGATAACAGTATCATCAATGACATTGGCGAAGTCTATTTCATAGTAATGTACGTAATTCTTAATTATTTTTTTTAGAAATCCTCTCACAACAGCAACACTTATAGCAATTGTGAGGAAAATTCGGAGTAGCATTAAAATATTTGAATTGAGTTCTCGAGACTGTATTTTAGAATCAACTGCAAAAGTTCAAAGTGCTGCTTGGTGCGGACGCCCCCCCACTCCTCCCATAGCTACTCCTCTGCCTCATGCCTTGCTGGCTGAATCACTCGATGTTTTCTCCAGGGCTTCCTACTGAATCTCCAAGGTTTCGTTCCTGTTCTCAAACTCTTTCATTTGCTGCTCAAATGAAAATAAATTCACTTTAAAACTTTCTTATGTGTTCTTCTTTTCAATCACAGTATCAATACTTGCTATATGACAGTATGAATTATTGATATAGCATTCATATATTTTTGCTATATGTAATATAGTGAAAATATGAATTTCAGGTAATATATTGTGTATTTAACTTTTATTAATTACTGTATTTTCTTTTATGTGTTTCAGACATTTTTTAAATAAAAACTGCACAGATTTGTAAAAGGATGTTTGAATAAATGCAAACTTTTTCCAATATTTTTTCCAACCAGATCTGCCAAAGATTAGGATGGAAAGGTAGAGGAGGGCGGTTTGATATACTTCCATGGATACTCTCTGCACCTGGAGAAGGTCCTAAGTTATATAACATCCCTGAAGAAATTGTTCTTAATGTAAAATTAGAACATCCCAAGTATCCATGGTTTGCTGAGCTTGAGCTGGAATGGTATGCACTACCAGCTGTATCTGACATGTTATTTGATATTGGTGGTATAGAGTTTCCTGCTGCACCCTTTAATGGCTGGTACATGGCAACAGAGATTGGTACCAGAGATCTATGTGATCCTCAAAGATATAATATTACTAAGGTAATTAGATTTTTTTTACTTAGTATTACTTTTGAATCATATATATTTTAAATACCAGGCTCTAAAGAACATTAATATTATAATTATATTAAAACTATAAACCAATGACATTTTATTAATGACTTAATTACTGTGACTAATTTTTGAAATAGAGTATGAGTTAAACAAGACTGCCCAAGAAAAGTGCCTATTTTGGTGGTTTAAAAAAAATCCCTATTCGCCATGTACTTAGTGTATAACCTTGCCTACAGACAAAATTTACCAATCCAGTCCACTCGTTCACCACTTTCTAAGCAAAAAATCTAGTCTGCACAGTCTTACTAAATTTTGACAAAAGTGCAACACAAATTGAATTTTGTGTTGATACATAGTATGTAAATTTTCATCTCAATCCACATAACCTTACATTATGCAACATTAAATTGATAACCGTTATCTTCCTCTGCAATTCCAGTTTATTTAAATCATCTTGCAAGATTTACTTATTACTTTCAAGAACTGTTATTATCCAGTTTTGCATCACCAGATATTCAGAGGAGATATTCAGCAAACAACTGAATATCTCCTCTTAAATCTTTCCCTATATCATTAATTTACAAATTAAAGAGTAGTGGTCTTGTACAGAATCGAAGCATTCCTCTAGTTACCTGTATTCTCCTAATTTCAATCCACTATACACTGCTCTCTTGTGTCTGTCTGTCTGTCTGTCACCCATCTATCCATTCCCATTTTCTCCAGCTTTTGTAATAGTTGTCCATGTGGTATTCTGTCCAATGCTTTTACAAAATCCAGATAATATCAAGGTGTAGCCATTTCTCTTATGTAATTCTGCTGTCACTCTATTATAAAATTGAAGTAAATTTCTAAGGCAGGAGCTATCTTTTCCATCCACCCACTGCTGGAGTTTACCTTTAACCAACTGTACTTTAACCACGGCTCCAGAGTTATTAACTGGGCATTAATTTGCTACTTCTATCTTGGAGCACCTTTATGTAATGGAACTATCTTGCCCTCTTTCTAATCCCTTGGAATCTTGCCAGTGCTGAGACTGAACAACTTCATCAAAGTCTCTATCATTTCTCTTGCACATTCACACAGCACAGGGTTCAGCATATCATCCTGTCCTACTACTGTATTTGCATTGTCGTTTTTCAATATGCTGAGAGCACCTCCTCTTCAGTCAGCCTCAATTCTGACATTAGTCTCTGTCTGACATCAGCAGCATGGCTTCTGTCAGCATTGATTAAAGTCATCCTTCTTCTTACTTGCTACATAATGAATAAACTCTTTGGATTTAGTTTGATCTGCTTCATTCCATACATCTATAAACTGCACACTGTTTTTAATGTGCAGTCTTCTGATTGAGTCATTCACAATCATGGCCTTCTCAATCAGTTCTGTTATACTGAGGCAGCAGACTTGTACTTTTCATGTCAATCAAAAAAATAATTAATTATTTCACTTTTCCCCTCTATAAACTGACAGCTTAACTAACATCCCTGGTCTTCACACCTGGGAAACATGATTTTGTCTCTTTCTCATTAAGTATACATCCTGTAATTGAATTTCCATACAAAACCTGCTTTCTCCTCATTTCTCACACTTTCATACGTTTCCCATTCACATTTCTTTTGTTCTGCTCTTGCTGTGATGTACTACATGACAGTTATTTCTGCAGTAGCTCTAGCTCACATTTTGTCCTATGAAGAATGCCAGTTAGGTGATATGCTACAAGAATGATGAGTATGGACAATGAAATTGAATGTAACAAGCAGTTGATGTTATAAATCAGAGGTAGGAAGTTAATAAAATAGAGCATGTCAAAGGAACATTATGTGAAAATTTGCTCCTTTAGAGGGAGATGTGCTGGATAACATAGTACACAAATGATAATTTTCTAGGTGCTGCATTGAAACAAATGAGTAAGGCATAGAAGAAATAAACTTTCCTCAGAGTTCATGGTGGTTGTGAGTGAAAGTATTTGAAGAAGTTGCTGTGGAAGGCAGAGCATGATAGCATAGTTGAAACGTAGTTAGTGTGTTGTTACTCAACTATCATTATTGAGATTACAATTAGATCGCAGATAATGAATAACATGGTTGCAGAGCTATTTGAGGCAAAAGATGTGCAAATCATCGATGAATGGAAGTTGAAATAGTCTGAGGTAGTTTAAGGACTGTACTTTTTGAGTGGAGGAGGGAGATGAGGCTGGATGAAGAGAGTCTGGCCAAGAATAAGAAAGAGAGAGACTGAAAAACATGAAGCAGAATGGTGGAAGGATTGGTAAATGTAAGAGACTGATTAGGACAGAACAGAAATAGAGAATATATGAGAGTAAGGGAGTGGATTGGAGAAAGGAAAAGAGAAATAGGAGTGGGAAGAGAGGTGTAATGCAGCAACTAGACTAAGAAGTGAGAGATACATAGTAGGGAATAATGACAAGAGCACAAATTATTATTATTATTATTATTATTATTATTATTATTACGGGTATCTCCATGGAGTCAGTAGACTCATCGCGGGAGACCCAAACTAGCAAAACAATATCTGTCATATCTCTTCTTGAATTCATTTACAGATGAAGAGCTCACAACAAAGTCAGGCAATGAATTCCACTCATTCACCACCCTCCAGGCAAAAAACCTTGTTCTGACACCTTTGTTAACCACACTCTTCTTTAATTTCCAGAGATGACCTCTTGTTCTTCCATCACTATCACACAGCTGAAACATTTCCCCTGCATCAATCCTATAAAAACCTTTAAGTAATTTGAATGTTTCTATCATATCCCCTCTTCTTCGCCTATCAGCCAATCTCTGCAATCCACAAGCTCTCAATCTATCAATGTAGGGAGCATTTTTTATATCACTCACCAACTTGGTCACTCTTCTCTGAACCCTCTCCACAGCCTCCTCATCTCCAAGGAATCCAGGTGACCAGACCTGAGCACAGTAATCCAAATGTGGAAGTATCAATGCTTTATAAAGGGGAATAATAACCTCTTTATCTCTGGATGTCAGTGTGTTCCTCAACAACCAAGTAATCCTATGTGCAATCTTGGACACCTTAGCAATGTGTCCTCTGAACTTCATCTCCTTATCTACCAATACCCCTAAGTCCCTAGCCTCATCAATCTCTTGGAGTACCTTTCCATCTATGTAGTACACAGCTGGTAATCTTTTAATCCCAAAATGCAAGAGTTTACACTTTTCCACATTGAACTGACATCCATTTTCTTTTGCCCATTTTACCAGCTTATTTAAATCATCCTGCAAACTTTCAACATCAGCTTGATTTTTTATTGCACTACACAACTTTGCATCATCAGCAAACAACTGAATATCTCCCTTTAAGCCGTTTCCTATATCATTTATATACAAATTAAACAACATTGGCCCAAGCACAGAGCCCTGAGGCACACCACTGGTCACCTGCCTCATTCTGGACTCGGCTCCTCCATACACCACCTTATGGTATCTCTCCCTGAGCCATTCTCCTATCCATATCACCAATTTAATATCCATTCCCATCTGCTCCAATTTGCGTAACAGTGTTCTATGGGGTATCCTGTCAAAAGCCTTAGCAAAATCCAGAAGTACCACTGTGTAGCCAGTTCCTTTGTCCAACTCTGATGTTATTCTATTATGGATAGTTAATAGATTGCTAAGGCAGGATCTACCTTTAACAAAACCATGTTGGCCTCTATAGAGTATCATATCCTGATCCACCCATTCTTGAATTTTGTCTTTAACCAACTTTTCCAATACTTTTACCACTACTCCTGAGATGGTGATTGGTCTGTAATTCAATACTGCAGTTTTAGAGCCACCCTTATGCAAAGGAACCACTTTGCCTAACTTCCACTCCCTAGGGACCATACCAGAGTTCAAACTTAAATTAAATATCCAGGTAAGAGGGGTTGACAATTCATTTGCACATTCACGCAACACCCGAGCTGATATTCCATCTAAGCCTACCGCAGTGTAATTATGGGATTTCATGTGCACTGTTATATATTATTGCAAGAAACATCAAAAACAGTGACACTGAGTTTATAGTATTCATTGAGCCACTGTTCCCAAGGATAATTGGCAATAAGAATCTGGACAAAAATTAGGAAAATTGAAGGTATGCAAATTATGGACTTTGGTGGATAGAAGTGATGAGGAATTTGACTGAGAAATTTAAACTGATGAAAACTATTTACTGAATTTACTAGAGAGATTTTTCATGTAGCACTTCGAGGGGAAGGAACAAATACAAGAGGCCATCCTGGAAGTTGCAAAAGTAAATAATAAGTAAGAGGGTAAGAAGTAAGTTTTTTTTTGGCATGGAAAGTGATAGGCACATGGAATGCATTGTCAGAGAGTGGTGAAAGTGCAAAACAGTAAATGAGTTTAAGGAGTGATACGATAGACTTTATGTTGTCTAAGGTAGACTTCCTACAATATGTCTAATGACTCCATGGAGGTTGGGGATAATAATAATAATATCAGAGTCCTGATTCTCCATCAAGTTTAACAAAGCAGCCCATGATAAAAATTCAATTCGCTATGATAAAAATTCAAAATTCACTCACAAATTTTGTTTGCCTATGCTCATCATCATCATCAAATTCCTGACATGTACCATCAAGGAATGTACAGGATATGATAGCACTACATGGAAAACTTACATCATTATTAACTTCCTATCTACAATTTTCTTCCAAATCAATCTGTTACCTGTCAAGACTCCAACATGATCAGATCTTATATTTCTTTCTTCTAAGGCACTTTTTACTGTATCAATCCACCTATATCTTGATCTTCCTCTGGGTCTTGTTTTGCTAATCTTTCCTCTCCCATTCTGTTTAAGGGACCATACCACCTGTGATTAGCTCTGCTAACATATTCAAGTTCTTTCCCAATATCCTCCTTTTTAATATTATACTGCCATTGATGCTATCTTTTCATCACATCTCCCTAATCTTTCTCAGGACTCTCATATGGATGCAGGACTCTCATTGGGATGCAGAATTTATGCTTGGTAAGAATATATTGTTGGAAGTAGAGGAAATAAGAGATCTGGGAGTGATAGTGGATAAGGATCTAAAATTTAGGGGTCACATCGCCAAAATTGTGAAGACAACACAAAGACTTCTGGGAATGATGAGGAGGACACTGACGTGTAGAAGTAGGGAGATTCTTGTTCCATTGTATAAGGCTTTGATTAGGCCACACATGGACTATTGTGCCCAGCTTTGGTCACCTGGTTTTCAGAAGGATGAAGAGATGTTGGAAAGGGTCCAAAGGCGACTGACTAAGGTAGTTTCTGACCTCTGGAATGTCGAGTATGAGGAAAGATTGAAAAGATGTAATTTGCAGAGACTAGTGGAGAGAAGGAAGAGGGGAGATATGATAGAGACCTACAAGTTGGTAAGGGGTTGCTATAGGATCAATGGTGGAGAAGTTCTACAGTGAATAGTGGGAGATCAGGGGAGAACCAGAGGTCATCCCTGGAAACTGTATAAAGAGGGTGTGAGTAGGGGAGTGAGAGGCAGGTTTTTTTCGTGCAGAGTTGTGAATGATTGGAATGCCTTGCCTGAGAGTGTGGTGTCTGCAAGGAGTTTGAATGTGTTTAAGACCCGGTATGATGAGATGTGTGTGAGATAAAAGGACCTCCTAGATGAGTCTTTGACTCCATGAGGTCTTGTTTAATAATAATAATAATAATAATATCTGTGGAATCTAGTTTTTGGTCCAGTTTTTTTTTCTAACCCAGCTCTCAGACCCATAGTGTTCAAACCAATTTTAACTTGTCTCGTATATAGATAATTTAGTGTTTTGACTAATTTCTCTTCTATTCCATATAAATGTATTCAGTTGACTTCCTACCATACCAGCTTTGTTGATTCTATTGTCTATTTCCATATTTAATTGGCCATCTTCACTAAAAATCGTGTCTAAATAGCTGCAATGTTTTACTTGTTCTAGCGGTTCTCCATTCACAATGCAGTTGATATTTTCAATGCTTCTGCCTATTTTCATCGTCTTTGTCTTGTTATTGCTGAACTTCATACCATATCTATTACAACAGTTATTCAATTTAGTCAGCGTGTCCTTTCGACACTTCTGCACATGTCAGAAGGCGAATCCATTCCGATAATAGGGTAATCAATGCATTTCGTGGAATGAGTGTTCATTATTATACATCAGAATATTAGCTTTTCTTTTATGAAAATTCTAGTTTTTAAAGTGGTAACTATTTTGCTTGTACAATAGTTGGAAACTTTAATGTATAAAGCACGTGAGTTCATGTGTTAGTAACGAATTTGTACATTGCTTTATTCCTTTCTCCCCTTCAACATGAATTGACTCTTCTTGGCACATTGCCAGACTAGGGTCTCGGATCTGTGGTTGGACAGCAGCTGAAATGTTTTATTTGTTCTGTAGGTTCTCCATTCACAATGTTAGTTAATATTTTCCATGCTTCTGCCTATTTTCATTGTCTTTGCCTTGATATTGCTGATTTCATACCAAATATATTAAAACAGTAATTCAGTTTAGTCAGGGAATCTGACAGACTTGTACCAGATTTATTTAGAAGTGATTATAACATCATCTGCATAAAGTAAAGATCTGAGATTAACATCTCCAATTTTGATGTACCAGATTTATTTAGAAGTATAACATCATCTGCATAAAGTAAAGATCTGAGATTAACATCTTCAATTTTGAGATCAGGTTTCACGGTGGAGGCTTAATGGATTTTTTACAACACTCAAAAAGAATTAAAATAGAATTTAATACTTCCTATATTTCGTCCTAGTCATTAGGACATCTACGGGGATTACAAAAACAATTAATGTAACATGCACACAAATAGCATACAATACTAAGCCCAACCACGTGGGTGACACTAAAGTCCTATCTAGGTGGAGCGCCCTCTAAGGGCGGTAGTAGGTGGCCTGGGATGTAAGGTTGGACCTCTGGTGATGAGTGTCTCCCAAATCTTCGGAAGCTTAACGCAACCATATTTATTAAGATTTGGTAGGTTTCTGAGAGCTGCTGCTGCTTCTAAGAAAAGTCTCTCTTTCTTGAATTTGCTGTGGTGGAGCATGGTGGTTTTCTTCCATGATACCTTGTGGGTGGTGTCCAAAACATGGTCAGCCAAGCCTGAATGGCCATAGTTGTGTTTACAGATGTAAGACTTGTGTTCCTCCAGGTGGATGGATGCTGATCTGCCTGTCTTTCCAAAGTACAACAGCTTACAGGAAAAGGGTAAGTTGTAAACTCCAGGCAGAGAGAGCGAGAGAGAGGAGGGAGCTGATCTTTCGTAGAACGCATAAGGGTAGCAAGTTTGCGGTGGGACTTATATGCTGTGTGTAGGTTGTACTTTTTTAGCATCTTGGCTATTTTTTCGGATGTGCCACAGATGTAGGGTATGGTGATGGCATTTTTAAAATCTTGTTGACGAGAAGGATGGGGAATGGGGGAGGAACTGATTATTTTTTTGATACTGTGTTCGCTGTAGCCATTGGAGAGGAAAGTGCTGTGTATGTGGTTAAGCTCAGTAGTGAGGGCGGTTCCACTGGAACAAAGATTGTGGGCTCTCTTGGTAAGAGTTTTAATAATGCCATATTGTTGAGAGGGGTGGTTTGTGATTGTATCTGCCTGTGTGTGTGTGGGTTTTCTGTATACAGTGAAGGCAAGTGTATCATTAGGCAGGTGTGTGAATAAGGTGTCTAGGAAGGGTAAACAATTGTTCTTTTCCTTTTCCATAGTAAACTGGATGTAAGCTATTAAGATGAGGAAGGAGTCTAACGTGTCTGGGCCATGAGGCCAGATAGAGAACACATCATCTACATATATTAGCCAGATAGAAGGTTTGAGTGGGGCTGAGTCTATGGCTCGTTTTTCAAAATCTTCCATATAGAAATTGACAATGGGGGGGTGAGAGGGGGGAACCCATGGTGGTTCCCTCTATCTGCTTGTAGATTATGTTCTTCCAAGAGAAATACCCAGAGTTAATGGCAAAGGAAAAGAGATCTAAGATGTCAGAGGGAAAAACGTTTTCTAAGAGAGATAAGGTATCAGTTAAGGGAATATTGGTAAACAAAGAGGAGATATCAAAGCTTACCAATATGTCTGCATTATTCAAGGTTAAATTTTCTGTGAGGGCTTTAAAGTGGGTTGAGTTTTTTATATAGGAAGTGGACCTTCTGGTGAGGGGGGTCAGAGAGTTGGCCAGCTGTTTAGACAGTCTGTAGCAAGGTGCATTGGTGGCATCTACTATAGGCCTGAGTGGGGGAATTGGGTGTGTGGATTTTTGGTAAACCGTATATTCGGGGGGGGGGAGCGGAAAGGTTTAAGTTTTTTCGTGACATCAGGGGACCAGCAGGTTATTTTTTGAAGTAAGATTTTTAATTTCTTACTTGTGTTTTTGTGGGGTCGTGTTCTAGCGGGATGTAGGTAGCGCGATCACGAGGATAATGTTCATTTTACGATTGTATTCACTGGTATTAAGAACGACTGTGGCATTACCCTTATCCGCTCTGGTGATGATGATACTTTTTTTTTTCCGTAGTTTCAGGAGAGCCATGCGTTGGGCATGTATTGTGAATGTATAGGCCTGAGTGGGGGAATTGGGTTTGTGGATTTTTGGTAAACCGTATATTCAGGGGGGATGGGAGCGGAAAGCGGAAACGTATTACTTGATATAATGCCCCTTTTACACCACACAGCTTTAGCATTTTTACTAGCTTTTCTACCCCATGATTTCTCAACTATTTGTCTATTTGTCTAAAATGAAAATTGCATCCTGACAGCCTCTATTTGGCCTGAATCCAGCTTGTTCTTCACTAAACTTCCCTTCCACAATCCCTCTCAACCGTTTCTCAAGAATACTTGCATAAATCTTACCAGGAACCCTCAATAGAGAAATACCTCTGTAATTCTCACATTGTTTTATTTCCCTATTTATGTATGGGTACTATGAGAGCTCTACTCGAATCATCTGGAATTTGTCCCTCTGTCTAGGCCTTCTGAACTATGCATTGCAGCCACAGTAAGAGTTTTATACCTCCATACTTCAGTATTTCAGGTCAGATATCATCTACTCCAGCTGCCGAAAATGTATACCTGACTGTATGCCTGTTGAGTGTTTTTTACCACTGTGCTATCCAGTGGTGCACTCTGATCTTGGGGGGAGCAAGCACTCAAAATTTTATCTTGGGGAGGGGGAGGCCGAGTCAAGTATACAATTGAGAATACACACTATGCATTGTGACTTATGCTCATTTATACGACCTATGACTGAGCATTTGCAGCATTCGCAAATACATGATACCCATGATCTCCTTTGGCTCGGCTCGGTCCGACAGAGCAGTACTTCTTTTGCCTCACATTCAACAGTAGCCATGATTCCTGAGAGCTATAAGGTATTCCCACCTTATGTGACCTTTAATTCATAAGAAGTATAGAAATAGAAGATACGACACAATATAAATTTTAAAAAAATTTTAATTAGGAAAAGATTTTTGTTAAATTTTCTTCTTTTTTTCCCCCTTTTTCTTTTGGGGTGGCAGAGCCCCGTGGCCCCCTCCCAGGGTGTGCCATTGATCCTATCACCGCTTGTTTCATTTAGCAATTTTTCAAAGTAATTACTCCATACTTCAAGGATATGTTTTTCTCCAGTTTTCATGTCACCTTTAACATCTCTGATTCCTTTTACAACACTTTCCTCCATTTCTTAGCTTCTTCAACAACCTCCAGAATATCTTGCCACCTTCTTGATATTTATTTTCTATATTCTTGCCAAAGTCCTCCTATGACTTTTGTTTAGCTAGTTTAACACAGTGTTTAGCTTTCTTACATTGTTCTCTGTATTCTCTAAGAGCACAAGCTGACTTATTTGGCAGGAACTTTTGATATGCCTTCTTCTTTTCCTTCACTGCCTCTTTAACTTCCTGTGTACATCATGGAGTTCTGATTTTTCTATCCTTGTACACAACCTCACCACATACCTCTCTGGCTGAATCAATCAATGTTTTCCTCAGGATTTGCCACTGAATCTCCAAGGTTTGGTTCATGTTCTCAAATTCTTTTATTTTTTCTTGAATAATGTTTGTGTATTTTAGTCTATAGTTCACATGTGAGAGCTGCTCAACTTTTATTCCCTTTAAACAACTTTCTTACATTTCTTCTTTTCAATATGAAATTCAGTTTTATCTTGCTCAAGACTAAATTGTGATCACTTCTAATTTCAAATCCTCAGTACACTCTAGTTTCCTGCACTAGTGAGAAAACATCACTATCAACAATAACAATGAGACTTTCTTATTCTTTGTTTCCTCTCTCCATGTGAATTTGTGCACATATTTATGTTGGAATGTTGTGTTAGTAATAACCAGTCTATGTCCTGAGCAGAAATTCAATAGGTAATTGCATTACCTATTATTAGTATGTCTCTGACAATCATATTCTACTCTGCTATTTAGATCCCCAACAAGGACCAATTTTTCATTTTCCATTGTATCAGTTGCTTTCTCTAAAACTTCAAAAAAGTCCTTCACTTCTATTTGTAGAACCTTCTGTGGGACCTTAGGCACAAATAAGTCCCATTGTCCAATTCCCAATTTGAGATTTTCCCACATCATTTTACTTATGCTTGATTAAAGAAATACTTTATGACCAAGTGGAAAAGAAAATTGCAAAATTTCAACACACCTTAAACTTCTAAAGCCAAAACCCTCTGGGTTTGCAAATCAGCCTAATGACTGGACGTCCACAGATGTGAGACCCTTCAACACTTCTGCAAGTTACAAGAACATTAGATGAGGGAAAGGCATATACTGCAATTTTCTTAGACTTGGCGAAGACATTTGACAAGGTGCCACATGATAAACTGATATTTAAGTTGCAGCACATGGATCTGAATGTCAGATTGGTCAACTGGATTCAGGATTGGCTGTCTGAAAGGTATCAGTGAGTTGTGTATGGTGGAGCAGTTTCAAGGAGACAGTGGGTTACAAGTGGGGTCTCACAGAGCTCAGTACTAGGACCTATATCGTTTAACCTTTATATCAATGACATTGCCAGTGGATTGCAAGGGGATATTCAGTTGTTCGCAGATGATGTGAAGCTAGGAAGGAGTATTAGTAATAGTGCAGATGTGGTAGCCCTGCAAGAGGATTTGAATAAGCTAGATAGATGGGCAATTGAATGGGGGTTGGATGTAATGCAGCAAAATGTAAGGTCATGAAGTTTGGGAAACCATTGGGATGCTGCTACTCTATGGGAGGAGTTATACTAGAGGAAGTAGGAGAGACAAGAGATCTGGGATTGATGATAGATAGAAACCTCAAATTTAGGGGACATATTGCAGTGGTAATGAAGGTAACACACAGGATTGCTACAGTAATGAGAAGGACACTGACCTGCAGAGATAAAAGGGTTATCATTCCATTGTATAAGACTCTGATCAGACCACAGTTGGACTATTGTTCTCAGATTTGGTTTCTTTCCAGGATTTGAAGGGGATAAATTAACTGTGGAAAGAGTACAAAGGCAGATAACAATGATGATTTCAGGACTGTACAATGTTAGTTATGAGGATCGGCTGAGCGAATGTGGACTGCAGAGTTTGGTGGATAGATGAAAGAGAGGTGATATGATTGAGACATTTAAACTGTTGAAAGGTGGTTACAGGGTTGACACTGGGGAGTTCTTTCGCTTGGTTGAACAGCGGGAATTAGTGATGACAAGAGGCCATTCCTGGAAGTTACGAAAGGAAACCGTGAGCAAGAGGGTGAGCAGTGGTTTCTTTGCATGGAGGGTGGTTGAGCCATGAAATGCATTGCCTGATGGAGTGGTGAGAGTGAGAACGGTCAATGAGTTTAAGGAGTGGTATGATAGACTTTGTGTTTCTTAGGAAGGACCTCCCATGATGAGTCTCTTGACTCCATGGAGGCCTGTATAATAATAATAATAAATAAATAAGTAAAATAATGAAAGTGAAAGAAAAAGAAATTTTAAAAAATTAGTCTTCAAAAAGGCTAAATGGTAATAATAGTTGAACCTTCTGGTCCCTTATTAAAGCTCTTGTGTACAACTTCTACACCTTCTGCTTATTCCTGACAGCCTAAATAATAATAATAATAATAATAATAATAATAATAATATTATTATTATTATTATTATTACCCCAAGACCTCATGGAATCAAAGACTCATATGTGAGGTCCTTTTATCACACACAGCTCATCATACCATGTCTTAAACACACTCAAACTCCTTTTAGACACTACACTCTCAGGCAAGACATTCCAATCATTTACAACTCAGTCCCTCCAAAACAACCTGCCTCTCACTGCCCTAATCACATCCTCTTTATACAGTTTCCTGGGATAACCTCTGGTTCTCCTCTGATCTCCCACTATTTTCTGTAGAACTTCTCCAGCATTGATCCTATAACAACCCTTTACCAACTTGTAGGTCTCTATCATATCTCCCCTCTTCCTCCTATCCACCAGACTCTGCAAATTACATCTTCTCAATCTTTCCTCATATTCGACATTCCACAGGTCAGAACTACCTTGGTCAGTTGCTTTTGGACCCTTTCCAACATCTCTTCATCCTTCTGAAAACCAGGTGGCCAAATCTGGGCACAATAGTCCATGTGTGGTCTAATCAAAGCCTTATACAACGGAACCAGAATCTCTCTACTTCTACACGTAAGTGTCCTCTTTCCCAGAAGCCTTTGTGTTGTCTTCACAATTTTGGCTATGTGTCCCCTAAATTTTAGATCCTTATCAACTATCACCCCCAGATCTCTTATTTCCTCCACCTCCAACAATATATCCTCACCAAGAATAAATTCTGCATCCTATCTTTGTTTTCCAAATTTTAAAACCTTACATTTTGAAACATTGAACTCACATTTCCATTTCCATGCCCAATCACTCAATTTATTCAAGTCTTCTTGTATGGCCACAACATCTTCACTACTCTTCATGGTTCGTCCCAACTTTGCATCATCTGCACACAACTGAATATCTCCATCCAAATTTCATCAATATCATTAATATACAAGTTAAACAGTAATGGCCCTAAAACAGACCCCTGAGGCACTACACTGGTAACTTTCCTTTTCCTGGATATCGCTCCCCTATACACAACTTATTGATTCCTATCAGATAGCTAGTCTCCAATCCAATGCGCTAATCTAATATCCAACCCCATCTGCTCTAGTTTGACTGTCAATGTATCATGAGGTATTCTATCAAAAGCCTTTGCGAAAAAATCCAGGTATATTACTGTGTTTCCTTCTCCTCTGTCCAAGGAAGAGGCCACTGTATTGTAATAAGTAAGTAGATTACCAAAACATGACTTCCCTTAGCAAATCCATGCTGCCCATCAAAGATAATACCATTGTTGTCAACCCAACTCTGGATCCGAGTTCTCACAAGCTTCTCCAACAACTTAACCACAACATCTGACACACAGATAGGCCTATAGTTTGATGCTTGAGTTTGATCACCTCCTTTATGAAGTGGTACAGTCTTGCCCTCCTTCCACTCCTTAGGAACTTGACTAAGTGCACGTCTCGTATTAAAAAAATATGTCAAGGCAGGTGTCACCTTTCTGGCACATTCCTTCAGAATACATGGTGATATATTATCAAGTCCCACAGCCTTTTTGACATCTAGTTTACTTAACTCCCCCATGCACCTCTTGCTCACTTACAGTGAGTCTCTCCTTCTCATCATCAACTGCTCTCAATCACTCCATGAAGTCACATTCACAAAATTGAAAGACCTTTATGAACTGCTCATTAAGTATCTCCGCCACAAATTCTGCAACAGCTGTCTTTATACCATTTTCTCCAATCAATGTCATAATTCCATAATCATTCTTTCTTTTGCTGGCTATGTATTGAAAGAACTCCTTAGGATTATTTTTGACTTCATTAGCTAACTGCTATTCATACCTCTCTTTAGCTACCCTCACCAACCCAGTCATCCTCCTTGCCTGGTCTTTGTAGACCTCATTGAATTGGTTATTTCCACTTCTCTTATGCCCTTTTTCTCTGTATCGCATGCTTAATCTCTTTATTCATCCATCTCACACCCACCTTATTTAACCTTCTCACCCTTGGAATACATTTAGACATTGCATCTACTAGACAGTTTTTGAAAATCCCCCAAGCTGCATTGATCTCCTTTCCAGCTAACTCCTAATTCCATGCTACTACCACAGGCAGTCTCCTGAGCTCTTCATAATACCCCCCCCCCCCGTAGTTCCACATATATTCTTTTCTCACAGAGGTCCTCACACTGCCCACCGAAGTATTCACCTCATGGTCACTCTAACCAACTGGTGGATGATTTGACACCTCATTTATAATTACATCCTCTAATGAGATGACAAATCCAAGACCCCCAATCCTCGTGTGCCCTCTGTTACAGTCTGAGGTAGCTATCCCTCAAAAAACTGAAGAAACTCATTTTCTTTACTTCCAGTTGCTATCTCATTCAAAAGCTTTCCTCCATCTTTTGAATTATTATGGGCTGTTTTAATTTGAGCTCTATAGATTGGAATGAAGCGAGAGCATTTTATTATAAGGAAAATAAATTTCTTGAGTTCTTCAGAGGTAACTATCTCAGGTAGCATGTGAAGGAGGGTATGCAAGAATTGAGTGTTCTAGATCTGATCATTTCATCAGAGGGTGTAATTATGAGAGGGGATTTTCACGCTTTCCATCAGTTGGTGAAAATGCTCATGAAATGATCACCCGGGTTGTGGCTAGCCATACGCAGATTTTTGTGAGGAAAGGATATATGTGGAATTATAAGGCTGGTGATTTTTAGGCCAAAAGGCTGAATAAAGGGTGCAAAATGGATCTCGAAAATCTCGAAGAAGGGACTTTGGAAGTAGTGCAAGATGAATAATGGTAATAATCAGTTACATGAAGAATATAAAGAACAAGCCAGGATAGTGACTCAGTATGGATAACAAAAGTGCAATATGAGCAGTAATTAGCAAATCATGCAAAGGAAAACGTTAGAAAGTTTTTTGATATATGGCAAGTAGAAGGAAGAATGATTATAGTAAGATGATGTCAATGTATGAAAATGGTAGAATGGTAACTGCTGCAGAAGATATTCTTGAAGTATTCAGTGATCAATTTATAAGAGTGTTTCATTCTCATCAGGGTGAAATTGTGAGAAACTTAAGTGTACAGGACATAGGAGAGGATGGCTTAATTGTTAGTGAGCAGGAGGTATTTGAGGAAATAAATACACTTTATATCAATAAGGTGATAGGATGTGATATATTGCAATGCATCTTTAGGGAATTGGCAGTAATATTGGAGTGCCTGTTTAATAAGTCTTACAACAGCATAGGTTCCTGGGGGGGGGGGGAAGAAGGTAAAATTGTTCCACTCCATAAAGGTGATGATAATGCTTTGCCTACAAATTATAGACTAATCTTATATCTGGAGTTGTAGTACTAGAGAAATTGGTAAGATGTAGGATACAGAAATGGGTTGGTAACAGTATTCTCTGTGGTTATTGGCGTAGGTTTGTTAAAGGGAGATCATGTTTTACTTATTAACTTACGTACTATAACAATGTGACAAATACCTTGGACACGGGAGCTGCATATATAGTGTGGTACTTGGATTTTACAAAAGCTTTTGATAGATTGCCACATGACAAGCTCTTAAATAAATTGAAATGGATTGGATTGGATAATAGACTTCTGATTTGGTTTGGTGACTGGCTGTCAGATAGATATTAGAAAGTTATATATTGGGGTGCAGCATCCTGAAAGAAGGTCACTAATGGTGTACTGCATGAGTCAGTTTTGGGACCATTGTTGTCCAGTTTGTATATTAATGATATTGGGATGGGTTTAACTGGTGACATGCAACAGTTTGCAGATGATGCAAAATTGGGAAGAGCAATGCAGAGTCAAGGAGATGTTATGGCCTTGCAGGAGAACTTGAATACATTGCATGAATGGGCAAGTAAGTGGAACTATCAGTTCAGTGTTGTAGATGGTAAAGTTTTGAAATTTGGTAAGCAACAATGGGATGCAAAGTATACGCCTTTTGGGGAAACGTTAAAAGAGGTGCGGGAGATGAATGATGTGGGAGTGGTGGCTGACAAGGATTTGAAATTCAGGATCTACATTGCACAAGTTGTGAAGACATCACATCGGATAATGGCAATTATGCAGAGAACCTTGACATGCAGAAATAAGGAGGTTATATGTATCATGTTTGGCCATGGGTTTTTATGGTGATCAGTGTATGTTAGAAAGGTTTGGAGAAGATTCACGAAAGTGGTCTTTAGAATGTGGAGTATGAAGATAGTTTGAGAGAATGTAAATTGCAAAGCTTCATGAATAGGAGGAAGAGGAGAAGGGATATGACTGGGACATATAATGGCTTCCCTGAAAACTGTATAAGGACTTTGGGATGTGATGATAGGTCTGAGGAGCAGGTTTTGTACATGGAGAGTGGTTGGTGATTGGAATGCATTGCCTGAGTGTCTTGTGAATGTAGACACATTGAATCAGTTCAAGGCATGGTTGGATGAGCTTTGTGTATAATAGTGTGTCCCTCTGACAATATGTCTCTGCCTCCATGGAGGTTGGAAAATAATAATAATAATAATAATAATAATAATAATAATAATAATAATAATAATAATAATAATAATATTGTATTTTCAGATTATGCTAGCCAGAAAAAAATGATGAAGTCAGAGATCTTGGATTTTTAGCAGACAGGATGTTGAAGTGCAAGGAGAGACTCAGAGGATAATTGGAATGCTAAAATGAACCTTGAAATGTAAAAATAAGGAAATCATTTAGCCTCTTTACAGACCTTAATAAGACTTCATGTGTTAAAAATGATATCAATTTGGAATATAGATTATGAAGACAGATTAAGAATTTGTGGACTGCAGCCACTAGCAAACATGAGAAAGAAGCATGATATGATTCAGACTTTCAAACTTCTGGAAGAGTCATACATGATGTCATAGATGGAATTTTTCTTTTTCTAGAGGGCAGGAAAAGGATGACAAGGCATCTTTTGAAGTTTAGAATGAATGCCATCTAGAAGGGACTGAGTGCTAGATTTTTCTTTCATAGTGGTGTGTAAATGGAATTGATTGCCATTGGAGTGGTGAGTGCAGGTATGACAACTGCTGCAGGTGATATATGGCCTCTCTCAATTGGTCCCTATCTCTCTTATTACTACTAATAATAATAATAACGATAATAACATGTATGATTTTGTTAGGGAGTTTCATCAAATGATTAGATAGACTAATCTTTAACAAAAGTTATTTTAGTTCAATAAACTACTGTGAGCCGAATTCTGTGCTAGTTCTAACATCATAATTTCAAATGTTCTTTTAATTGTAGGAGAGTTGTTATTTTCAAAGGTACACTATCATACTAGCAAGGTCTTCATTCTCCAAATCAGATGATTATTACGATAAGTCCATCCACTTTTACTATTGATTTATTAACAGATTCAGAATGTGTGTACACTGAAAACTATAATTGTCTTATGGTTTATCCTTTTATTACCATTTTATCCTCCCTCAGATAAATGGTAGATGACTATATATTGCTTTTTTTTTTATTTTATGTGATAGCCTAATAGTAAAATGTAAAAGTGCTATATCTGTTATTTAAAATTTATTTCACTGTAAATTAAAAACAGCCTATCAATAGGAAGTTGCTGACAAGATGGGACTTAACACTTCAACATCAACTAGCCTGTGGAAAGACAAAGTGTTGGTCGAAGTGAACATCGCTGTTATACATAGTTTTCAGGTAAGGTCAGTTATGATTTGCCTTAAATTTCATATTGTTATTATTGTACAGGAATCCCAATAATGTTAATTAGATTATTGGTGCCAGCCTGGTTGGCCAAGTGGTTAGCGTATTTCCTCTGCAGCCAAAAAGCTGCGGGTTTCAATCCCACCATGGGCATGGATGTTTGTGACAGTGAAAATGCTAGTAGTGGTGGTCAGTAGAATGTATTAGTGCAGATGATGCGTTGGAGATGGAGAGTTGTAGAGTAGGTGCCCTCCCTCGATAAGACTTTGGACTCCCTGGAGGTGTCATGTAATAATAATAATAATTAGTGATGATGATGTTGGATTAATGATGTATGTTAATTAGGCTATTAGAGCACAAAAGGGGAGCGTGAAAGAAATGATTGTAGTGACTGGAATGAATGATTTAAAAGGAGAAAAGTATGACATGAGAGAGGACATGAAAAAACTACTGGAAGTAGCAAAAGAAAAGAGCGAGAGAGTTAAGATAGTGAGTCTGTTGCCACGGTATGGCAGAGTACAGCTGAGAAGAAGGGCTAAAATAGTTAATGACTCGATGCATAGATTATGCAAGAGGAGCAGTGTGGAGCTTGTGGATATATGGAGTGAGTTTGATAGGCAAAGGGACATATACAAAAAGGATGGTTTGCATGTGAATGGATTTGGTGTTTAGAGACCGGAAAAAGTGTTGAATGAAGTGAAAGTGGATGTACAGAATCAGCGAACTAGAGCTTTGGGGGGGGGGGGGTAACTGTTGAGGGGATATTTAGACATCAGTGAGGCATTTGAGTGTAACAATATGTATAATATGCCTAAGTTAGTGCCACTGATAACAAAATAGAATGAGATAGTTAGTATAAAGCAATAGGATAGTGGTGGACCTAAGGGGCTTTTGCACTTTATGTAGACTAATGCGAGGAGCATTTGGAACAAGCTAAAGGAATTTTTGACATTGGTTGACCCAATCATCGAAGAATCAAGAAACACTTGTGGAGCAAATTTAAGGAGAAAGGTGACCAGCAGGCACAGGAACAGTACATGGCACAACCCAGAAGGTAGCTAGCATGGTGTTACAAGCAAAAGAAGATTATGAAAGTAAGTTAGCAATGCAGGCTAAAGAGAATCCCAAACAGTTCTTTCAATACGTTGCAAGTAAAAGAAACAATGTATATGGCTTAATGATTTAAATGAATGCTGATGGATGGTAGGGAGGTAACTGAATCAGCCGAAATAATAGAATTACTAAGTGAACACTTTGCAAGAGTATATCATCCAGGTGGTGATAGTGCAGGAATTAGAGAGCCAAAGGCTTATACAGGACCATTACATAACCTTAATGTGAATACATCTGTGGGAGTGGATGGTATACCAGCTCGAGTTATACGCAAAGTGGCGAGGGAATTGTCAGTGCCCTTGGCTATATTGTTTAATCTAAGTCTCAGCTCTGAGTTAATCCTGAGGGGGTAAAAAGAGGGGAAAATAGTTCCATTGCATAAAGGAGACTCCAAGACTGATGTAGCAATTACCAACTGATCAGCACATCAGGAGTTGTTGAAGTATTGGAGAAGTTGGTCAGGCGTAAATGGGATATTGTATGGGTAAGTCTGAAGGATAGGTTGTTCCTCAGTAACTTGCTCACATTTTATAATACAGTTACATCTGAGTTGGATAAAAGTAATGGGTTTACAGTAATACCATTAGACTTTGCAAAGGCCTTTGACAGGGTACCACATGGAATTCTAATCAGTAAACTGCAGCACATGGGAATGGATATAGGGTTGGTGAGATGGATAGGAGGGTGGTTGATGGAAAGATATCAGAGAGTAGTTTATTCAGGAGTAGTGTACACATGCTGCAGGTATCTGTTGTTGGACTGATACTGTTTAATTTGTTCACTAACGTTATAGGAAAGTATCTGAAAGGAACTGTTCAGTTATTTGTTGATGATGCAAAGTTGGGTAGAGCAATAGTTAATACAGATGATGTCAAAATTTTGCAAGATTATTTGGATAGATTGGCAGGCTGGGTAAAGGTAAACTGATGTCAGTTTAATGTGGCAAAGTGTAAGGTTATGCATTTTGGAGTGAAAAGACTATGAACTGTATACCTCATTGGTGGAACTATACTCCAGGAAATTGACGAATCCAGAGACTTGAGATCATTAGTGGATAGGGAGTTAAAGATTAGTGGGGCACATAGCAAAAGCAGCTCATCGGATCACTTGGTTACTGTAGAATATTTTGACAAGCAGGTTATTGTCCCTCTTTATCGAGCTTTGATGAGACCCCATCTTGACTACTGCATGCAGATCTGGGCACCAGGGTTTCTTGGTGATGAAGAGGAGGAGGAGGTGGAGAGGATCCAGAAGCGAGTGACCAAAATGATAGGAAGTCTATGGAATGAACATTGAGAAAATGTTGATATTTGGGGTTACAGAAAGCTGATAGGTGGAAAAGGGGTGATATGATTGAGACATACAAATTGCTGAGAGGTGTTTACAAGACTAATTCTTGTAATCCACTCATACTCGGTTTCCACCGGCCATCCATGAAACTGAACGTGAGTGTAGTTAGCAAGGGTGTTAGAAGTAGGTTTATTGCTTGGAGAATAGTGAAATGAGTGGAATAGGTTGCCCGAGTCTTTTGTGTACAATGACAGTAAATGAATTCAAAGCAAAGTATGATAGATACTGTGCAAATGTTGGATAGTTCTTGACATGAGGTTTATGGCCTCTCTCTCGATGATTCTAAGGACTCCATAGTAGAAAAGTTGTGATATTCATCATGAAAGACTTGAGGTAGAACCATGTAACTTACACATTACTCTAAATATTCCCCACAAAGTGTTATACATTTGTTACAATGCTGCTGCATGATTTGCAATCCTCTGAGAAAAAACTCATTCCCTTTTTTGCACAAACCAGTTCTCATCTGCAGATATAATTTCATCATCTGTAGTAAATTTTGATCATTTCAAGTGTTTCTTTAAATGTAGGACTAGGAAATAGTCAGATTGAACCAGGTGTGACAAAGAGGGTGGGCAAGGCTGATATTGGTAACTCAAGTTATGTATTCTTTGTTAGGTTTCATAAGCAGTGTGAGCAGTCGCATTATCCTGCAAAAGCAGCATGCCTCTGCTCAGTTTCTTGTGCATTTTTCCTTCAGTACCTTCCTTTAATTCCTTCAAAACTGTTGTTGAATAAACCTTCTCTAACAGTTTCATCTTTTTTTTTTTGAGGTACTTGGCAAGGATTACACCATCCACATCCAAAATGACAATGGCAAGAACCTTCCCAGCTGACTTTTGGATTTGGAACTTCTTTGGTCAATGAGAACATTTGTGTTTCCATTCGATTGATTGTTTGGTCTCTGAGTCATAGTGATGAAGTCTTGCTTCATCAACAGTCACAATACAAGCCAAAAAATTGAACCCGATTTCTCAAAATTACCCAAAATCCCTTGAGATGAACACACACACATTTTCTCTTTTGGTTGACATTCAAACATTTAGGGACACACTTCGCTGAGAGCTTCTGCACATCCAGATGGTGGTGGATAATGACCCTAACTTGTTCTCTGGATAGCCACAGAGTCTTTGCAATGTTTTTGGCTGGTTCGTCTATTATCAAGGATCATGGCATTCACTGCATCGATTTTCAGGTGTGATTACTGTGGAAGGTCTTCTTAACATGGGGATGTCTATTGTTTCAGGATGCCCAGTTTTAAACTTATTGGATATGCTTGGGCACAGTCCTCTGAAGTCTCACACAAGGTTTTGATAAATCTCAGTTACAGACTCTTCTTGCAGCATGAAAAACATGATGTTGGCCTGTACCACTGTGTCTTTGAATTTCTTCAAAACCTCTGATGTATCTTATTATATATCCTAAAAGAAAAAGAACAATTACAATTTGGTGAAACTTGGGCATTAAAGGGTTTTAAAATATGTTCTTTCTTTCTTATCAGTTGCTTTAATATTATTTTTGTTTTAGGTGTTTACCAGAAACTTTAAGCCCTCTCTCATATGGGGTAGCAGTATCAGGGAGTAGGAAGGTTACAGTGGAGTTCTGCAGAGTTCAGTACTGCTGGGACCATTACTGTTTAATATTAATGTCAGTGATATTGGCACAGCACTACCTGGATATGTTCAGTTGCGTACAGATGAACTGAAGAAGCTTGGAAGGGTTATTAGTAATGGTCTTCATGTTTTGGATCTTCAAGAGGATTTGAATAAGCTAGAAAGGCAGGCAAACAAATGGGGATGTCAGTTTAATAAAACTAGATGTAAAGTTTTAAAATTTGGGTTGGACAGATGAAATGCTTCATACTCATTTGGTGGAGTTACACTGGAAGAAAGTGAGGAAGAAAGGGATCTTTGGATGATTTTGGGTAGAGATTTGAATGTTGAGGACGTATTGCGAAGGTTGTGAAGATATCTCAGAGAACTGCTGCAATGTTGAGTAGGACTTTGACTATGAAAGATAAGTGTAGTGGTCCCATTGTATAACGCTTTGATTAGACTGCATCTGGATTTCTGTGCTCAGATCTGGACACGATTTGATGGGAATGAAAAAACCTTGATGAGGGTGTAGAGATGGATAACGGAAATGATATCAGGACTGTACAATGTTATTTTGAGGATAGACTGAGGACATGCAGACTGCAGAGTTTGATGGATAGAAGACAATGGGGAGATATAATTGAGACATTCACACTTTTGAAGAGTTATTATCATTTTAAGACTGAGATTTTTCAGATGGTAGAATCAGTGGAAGGAGCAAGGACAAGGGATCATCCCTGGAAGTTGCAAACTGGAGTGATGAATAAAACGTTATGAAGCGAGATTTTTGCATGGAGGAATGGTAAGAGCATGGAGTGCATTGCCTAAGAGGATGGTTATGTGCAGATAGTGGATGAGTTTAAAGAGTGGTATGATAGACTGTGTTGACTTTCCATTATGAGTGTTGTGACTCCACGTAGGTCAGGAAAATAATCATTATCATAAATTATTTTATTATCTTTATTAACTTAAACTTTGTTAGCTGATTGTGACCTAGCCTTCTCCTACAGAGTTGACAGGATTTCACTCCTGGAAGCATGATCTCCCACAACACGCATACAAAATAGAAAAAATAGGTCAAAGAAACACATTGATAGTCATAATACATTGTGAAAATAGAATTAACTGTCCCATCATTACTAAAATTAGGTTTATAAAAAGCAAACATACTTGGCCCTATCAGGTCACTGAACCTAATATATAAGGCAAGACGGAATGAGATTACTTTATAAGTACTATTTTTTTTTCCAGAAATATCAAGTAACTATAGTTGATCATCACACAGCCTCAGAGACCTTCATGAAGTACATGGAAGCAGAGTACAAACAACGAGGTGGTTGTCCTGCAGATTGGGTTTGGATTTTGCCACCAATGGGTGGCAGCATCACTCCAGTGTATCATCAAGAAATGATTTCCTATATATTAAAGCCTAGTTACGAATACCAGGTAACAATATATATTGATACCATTAAATTTGTAATTAAAATTATATTACATTAGATGGTTTTCAAGAACATATATGGGGAATAATTGTGTATTATAAACCAATAATTTTTCACCCAGCTATTTCCAATCTTGAGAAATAAAGAGTTTAAGCAAAATCTCAATGTATATTCAAAAATAAATAAAATTGGACTCGTTCTAGTCAGTTATGGTGCGTGAAGATATACAATGTCATAATTTGGGCAATATTGTTTCACTTCGCAATGGAGGTGATAAAAATTGAACTGCGAATTTTTAGCCAGTTTGTGTTGCAGTTAAGGTGTCATTGTCTGAGAAGTTAATGAGGTGGGGATCAAGAACTTGGTTGATAACATCAGTAATCTCTTTAATGGTAAGTATTTATTTGCTAAAAGGGGATGTGGGACCACTCTTTTCTCCAATATCTTTATGTATTAGTCA